>NC_137926.1:27437553-27500053 GCF_963457725.1 Sprattus sprattus
TCAAACTTCACTGTGTAAAGTATACCTGAGGTAGTTCCTTTATCCCCTTAACTGTATTCACATCAAGTGTCTGTATGGGGAGCCATCTATGTTGTACATGTTTACACATACCCTCTTAGACAGCCTCCTCTCTACTCCTAGCAGTGCTGCTCATGTTTGACACACACTTTCACTTCCAACGGCGTCTATTAAACTCACAGGTATGCCACAAGAACAGCAGTAGCTGCACACGTCACCATATTTCATCAGGTGCTCTGTTTACATTCCGTTCTGACCTCGGATCATCCATCATAATGAATATTGAGTTACGCTCACCTTCACAGCCCATAGCGCTGTGCTGTGACTCGTTCCACGATGCTCCGCTGCAAAAAGTTAGTTGCACTTTGGAGGACTGCAGAGACGAGGGTAGAGTTGAGATATCTCTGGATTGAAATAGAGCTGCTATGTCTGTCTGGAAGACGATAGGCAGATTCTGGAGATTCCTTCACAACAGGAGAGAAGGAGAGTCAGATGTGGACGCAGATGATGGCAATCGTGGCTTATGGACCGTTGGCCGTCATTAGAAATAAGTCAATTCAAGTGAGACCCAGCTGTGTCTTTGCATGCAGGAAGGAAGATCTGAAGCTTTTATTATTCTCAGCAGACTCGTTAATGGCTGAACCTTTTTTTTTCAAAATTCCATGAATAATTTAACGCACCGTTGAAATCCAACCAGTAATGACATGCAGGAGGAATGATTGGAAGAACTGAGACAATAACAGAAAATGTTAATACAACTGAATGGACATGGATGCCTTTGGGAAAGCCAGTAGAGTGAAGAGTGGGATCTAGGTCAAAAAGAGATTAGGAAGTGAGGCCTTTTCAAGGCTCAGGCTTTGATATTGCTGGCTGCAGAGGCTAAAGGCTGAAGAGTCACCTGAATGTTGGATTGTGGGGGCCGTAGGGGCCACACGGCACCTTCTGTTTGAGCTCCATTACCTTGACTTATTCCCAGTGTCCTGTCCTCTCAGTTGATGATTATTTGTTTTAATTCCTCCGTTCCACTCCTTCACACCCGTGTGGGGTTGTGCTATAGCTTTAGCATGATGCCACTCCCCTGGAATTCCACTGAGCTCATCCTCTCTCTCAACAGTTGGTGACATTATCAGAAGAAAAATCTTCCAAGCTAAACTGTGTGTGTGTGTGTGTGTGTGTGTGTGTGTGTGTGTGTGTGTGTGTGTGTGTGTGTGTGTGTGTGTGTGTGTGTGTGTGTGTGTGTGTGTGTGAGTGTGAGAGATCTACATGCTGTGTGTATGTACACACAGGACAGCCTAGATGAGGCACAGTGTGGGTTGCAGCATGTGCCCAGTGACCAAGACCAAATGTATTTGCACACAGGGGAATGACCGGGTAGATGTAGGGTTAGCGCATGTGCAGGTGACGGGAGCTGTGTGAATGTGCGTGAGCGATGGAGCGAGCTGGGATCCAGTAATCGTCCGTGTCCCCCCCCCACCTCCCGGGACCCTCCCCAGGCATGGCCTTTTATCTCCCATCTGACAAAGCCAAGCCTCCATGACCTGCAAACCGGTGTCCCGCTTCTGCTTCTGCCCCTATTCCACACGCAGCCTGCTGCCAAAACATAATCACCGCAGTACACCCAAGATACACAGACACACAGACACACACACACAGACACAGAGTGAACGAGCGAGGGTTGGGCTGGGAGAGAATGATCTGGAGCCCAACATGCTTGCAAAATCACACAGAGAGCACCCTTTTTCCAAGAACAGACACACAGAACCATGTGATTGTCAGGAGGTCAGGGCCAAGTATTGGCACAAAGGCCCCAATTTGATTCGATTACGATTCACAAGCTAGCAATTAATGGAATCAGATGAATAAAAAAAAACCTGTTAATTTGGGGGGCGGGAATATTTTTGCACACTCCTACAGTATGGTTATGGAAACGTGCTATTTTTGCATATTTGACTGTGCCATGTGCACCATGCCCACACACTGCATGTGTCTACTCCACTGGTTCACTGTCAGCGGCTCACAGTGAGCCTTTACCATGTCCAGTGGCCTCTATTATACCCTCAAACGTACAGGGAGTACATACTGCACACAAACATACAGGGAGTACATACTGCACACAAACATACAGGGAGTACACACTGCACTCAACCGTACACGGAGTTCATACTGCACTTAAACGTACAGGCAGTACATACTGCACACAAACGTACAGGGGGTACTTACTGCACTCAAACGTACCCGGAAACATACTGCAGAGTGTGTTTTCACACGGGGTGACCTTCCCTCCAAGAACAAAAAGAAATATTTTTGATTCCTGTGCGATCAGAGATGGGCGGCTGTCCTAATCCGCTGTTCTGCTATCTGGAAGTGATGTTTCCATCTCCCACTTCAAAGAGCCGTAATCGCTCGGGGTCGGGGCTGCAGGCAGCAGCCTTTGAATCTTTGTTCAAAAGAGAGAGATTTAGAGGTAACAGGTGTGTGAGATTTTTTATTTTTTTTTAAAGGGAAGGGGGGTTGTTGGGCAGTACGTTGCCATGTATGTGGTCTGACATCTCACCCCCCAATCTCTCTCTCTCTCTCTCTCTCTGTCTCCCCCCCACACCCCCCCTTCTTTTTCTCTCTGTCTGTTGTGTCTCTTCCCTCTGCGGTCGACGTGGGAGCAGTTTCTCAGCACGCTTTTTGCACCTCTCAACTTCATCATGGAGAAAGTGGAGAGCATCCTACCTTCCAGCCTTTGGCATCAGCTCACGCGCATCTAAACCCCCTCGACCTTCGACCGGCCCGGTGTGTTACGGCTGACCCTCACCCTCGTGCCAAGCTCTGTGTCCAGCTGCCCATGGGCAGAAGAGGAGGAGGAGGAGGAAATACCCACCGGCAGATTAAGGGAAAAAAACAAACATTCAAAAGAGAGAAAGTCAATTATGGTTTTGACTTATTTTTTAAAAACCGTTCTTCTGTTCCCAATTTCTTTTTTTTGTTTTATGATTTTTTTTTTTTCCAAACTCATGTTGGAACCTGTTTTTTGTTGTACAAAAAAGAGGTGATTAAAATGCCATCAAAAAGGACAAAAAAATAAAGACTTTTGTGTATTGCTGCAAAATGAAAAACCGGTCTGTTGTTGGTTTTAAAACTGAAGAGGGGATGCCCTTTGAGGTCGTACACAAGGGATTTGGCTATTCCAAATCATTTCATGAATTTGACAGGTGCTGGCCAGCCTAAAATCAAAGGCATCAATCAGCCTTCCTGTGGTATTCTGACCTTTATCCAAGCTAAGTTGCCATTTACTATTTGCTTTGGTCATTTCATGTGCATCTGAATACATATAATGCCAAGCCAGTGAGTAAATAAGTATGTTTTTGATGGTATGTACCATCATTGTTTTTTTTCCATCAATTTCTACAAAACCTTTTAAAGCATACCTACAAATTCAACACCTGGTCATTATACAAGTAAACTTTATTTTTAAATTATATATAGTATCTATTTACATGGAACAATATGTTTAAGATTCGTTTAAGAAACATTCTGGTACTTGAGGATTTAATAAATATGACCAACTTGCTGGAAAGAAAAAACAGTTAGGAAATATATGTATATTTATGCACAAAGACTGATACATTTACGCAAAGCTTAAGAAACCCAATTTTTCGGCCTAAAGTTGTCAATCCATTTGCATCCATCTATTGTGACGTTCAGTAGGTCTGCATGAGTAGATCCGTATTCAGCTGTAGTCTGTGTGACGCCCCCCACAGGCTGATTGTGGGACAGCAGAGATCACATCTGTGTTGGCGACTATCAACCCACTGACCCTGGATCAGTGGTGGTGGGGGAGGTTTGAGCGGAGGGGGTGGTCACGACGGGCCCTTGCAGGTGTGAACATCCACTTCCTCGTGGCAGTCGCGGCAGTGCACGGCACAGCACCAGTGGAACTTGCACTCGCACTTGGTTGTGCGGCTGACGCGCGACGTGTCGTAGCCACGGCCACAGCACATGACCTCGCAGCTGTCTGCGCCGCGAGCCGTCCGGTTGCAGATGCGGCCCCCCGTGCCCGCTGAGCCTGCAGGGAAGGAGGAGAGAAAGAGATCATCAGAACATGGAGGAATGTGTGTGTGGAACTGGCCCCTAAGACTCCAAGCCCATCAAAGCACTGCATGATACCCCTGCTCAAGTAGAACATGACTACATGTCAGTCATCAGTCGAGGGTCGCATGTACTAATAGATTATGACTGTATGGAAAATAACATTTAAATGACACGACTGAGTGGATGTACTAAGATCAGCCCCTTGTTGTCATCTCCCGTTTGCGCACAGCTGTAACTGTGCCCTGATCAGTGCTGCCTTGTGAGCTGAGGCCCCTGCGGTGCGGCTATATTAAAGTTGCCCTACTGCCGCAGGTGAGGGACACTGAGGTGGCTCAAAGGGAGGCTGCAGGTGGAGATGGCCGCCTGGTTCCCATTGCAGGTGAGATGAGAGACCGCTGACAGCACCACTCACCTGCTGCTAAGGGCCTCATCACATGTTCATTTTAAAGAGACGCGTAATCTCTCCCCCTCCCACCCACCACCAACCCTAAACGACTCATCTCGCCACCAGCCTGGCAACGTGCCGATAAGCATCCCCCCTATACACACACACACTCACTCACTTACCTAAAGTCACACACAATAAGCTACTAGACCTATGACAACTACCACTCAATTAGCCCACAAACACAACTGTCATGTTCTACCCACAACAACAGCATCTGAGCCCCAAGCCCAGGCTCTGTGTGAGTTGCAGCCCCAGCAGCAGCAGCACTGGCTCTCTGGGTTTGGGAGAAGCCAGGTATGTGTCTGGGCATGACATGGCCACTCCCCGTACCTCACTGCTCCAGCTGGCTGGTATGCCTCTGCCTCTGCCTCGCTATCGCTTACATCACGGGCAGCGGGCTCCACCTGAAACACGTCTGTTTATTGAATTAAGATGAAGGGGTGCCAAGAGATGAGTTTAGCATGTGGAGCCACGGCAGGAGCTGGGAATTGATTTCACACTTTTGGAAGGGGGAAGGCAAAGCTTCTGTCTGCTAGCCTGCAACCCCTGCCCCCCCCCCCCCCCCGGCCGTGACTAGGACCAAACAGACGGGGCCGGGACCCCGACCTTCTCACACGTCACCGGGGCTGCGGCGCTACCTGTGCAGAACGGATAGCGAGAGCCGCGTGAACCCAAGGCTGTGAATACGGTGCACTAAGGAACAGGGATCAAACCAGAACATCCCAACAAGGCTCTAAAAACAATGGGAAGTGAAAGTCCTCAACGGAGGTCATTCAGACGGCTATTAACTCTTGAGGACTTGAGTAAAAGCTTTTAAATAAAATGAAGTACAGTAAAAGCAGCCCATCACTTTTTTTCAGGGAGGCCTGTACCTACCCCCTTGCTTAAGGTGCCGCATGGGGAAGGGGTCAAAGACATGACTTCCCTGAGTAAAAAATGCCTCGTCTTTTGGGACTGTCAGAAGAAGAGGTGCAGTCTGTGGGGGGGGGGGGTAATTTATTGCGCTGTGGCCAGATTGTGTTTCAGCTCCCACTCTGCCTACAGAAGTGTGGTAATGTGCCTTAAACGCACCGTCACCTGATAGCTGGGATCGTCTGCTGCCTGACAGGCAACCCCCCCCCACCGGCCCAATACACACTCACACACACACACACACACACACACACACACACACACACACACACACACATTCATATACACTCTCACACACCCATACAAACATGCACACACACACACACACACACACACACACACACACACACACCCTTCCCAGTTATCCAGATATAAGAGTAGGGCGACTCTCCCTGCTCCTGATACACCTGGTCTTATTCAGTCGACAGGGATAGAGAGAGGGGGACAGGACATGGCCTGGGGACAGATCTCCGGCTGCATCAGGTTAACAGGCCCTGTGTAATGACTGCTGTGTGTGCCACAACCGGGCCGCTCTCTGCTTACATCCCCTTTGTGTGTCTGAGTGCAAGCCTAATGTTTTACAGACCCGGGGCAAGAGAGGCGTGGGGTCCCCGAGCCAGCCGAGTGATGGGGTTTCACAAGGGCATTTCTCAGGGAGCAGCCTCACAAAGGCTCACTCCTCACTGTGCTTCTGGCCCCTGGCGGGATCAAGAGAGCAGGGAGCACTCCAACAACACAAATCGGCATGAAGCTTTTGCAGCTGTGACATTAGTTAAGTTCATCTCCATAAGAGATACAGCTACCTGTATTACCTGTGGTTAAAAACTTGACTTGTGGTTAAGAACTTTATCTGTGGCTATACTATGGCACATCATGTCCACTCACCAACCATTCAGATACACAAACATTACTTATCTACCACATTTGCCCAACTATCACATCAAAGGAATCATCTTCACTTCTTCAAGGGGTTATTCCTGTTGCTTATCTAAGCACTGCCCCACTGTGTCAGTCGATGCTTGTGCTTGTTTCACTCACCGGAGTCGTAGTCCCGTATGCAGTAGTCTGGGGAGTCCTCGAAGTACACCAGATCGTTCTTGGTGGGCCTCTTAAACTTGCGGAGCGCCCTCGTGAAGCCCGTGCCGTACTGGTTCATCACCACCTGCACGGCGCTGTTGTACTTCTTGCGCAGGTAGTCGCCCGTCTGCCTGAAGTCGGCCATGGCCAGCCAGCAGGTGCGCACGTTGCAGGAGCCGCTGACACCGTGGCACTTACACTCCAGCTTCATGAAGCGCTTGACTGCCTGCGGAGGGGACACGGGCATCGCCGGCCGACGGATGGTAAAATGCAGTAAAAAGCAGACGGATGGTAAAATGACTGCCAAGACACAACCAAGCATATGTCACACCCCAAGCATATACCAGCCGTGGGTAATTCTGTCATGCAATTCATTGTGCCAAATATACTACTACAAGGCTATATTATGACTAGTTGATATTAAATTGCTTGAGCGTAAAAAAAAAAATCAAAAATCGAAGCATTACTTTAGTCTGAAGCTAAAGCCTTTAACCTAAATACTGGGATTTCAGACTCATTCGTTTCACATTTAAGGTTAAGCTTTTCACTTAAACAAGAAAACAGGACAGAAGTCAACTCATGTAGAGAGATGAATTTGTACAACACATTCTGTCCTATATCAGTGCAGCACAGTACAAAATTCAGTGTAAAACTTTGTGTATTTGAGTGTGTCTGTTCCTGTGTGTGTGTGTGTGTGTGTGTGTGTGTGTGTGTGTGTGTGTGGTCACCTTCCGCCCCGCTCGGTTGTTGTGGAGGTTGGTGAGGGCCCTAGCATCTCGTTCTTTCTTCTCTTTGGCATCTATGAAGGCCTGGGTGAACTTGATGGCATAGTCCACATGATCGCTGCAGCCGCCCCATTCGAAGGTCCCTTTGTCGTCCCAGGAGGAGCCCTTCTTCCCTGGGTCACAGGAGCAAGAGTCCAGCTCCCCCTGGCTGCAGGCTCGGGTCAAGGTGTAGACCACACCCGCAGAGGAGATGGCATACACGAAGGCCGCCTCACGGCTGCCTGAAAAGTAGATCATGACATGGTCTTTCCCATCTAAAATACACTCCAGCTGACAAGATCACAGGGAATACTCCAGAAAGTGCCTGTTATTTTTTAAACTTACATGTATTTTTGTTGCTGAACTAAGACTCAACCAATCAGTATAATGTTCTGAATGAATTTTAATAAAATCTGAAACTGAAAAAAAGCCTTAGAAAAACACCCTTTTCTTTGATTACACGTAGTCACACACACACACACACTGCCTTGATAACACACTTCATGATAAAGGTATCGTCTGTTTTGTACTTCCCCCTGACAAGATACCATATCTGACAAGAACACTGACATGTGGGTAGAGGGGGAGGGGTGAGAGAGAGAGAGAGAGAGAGAGCAAGAGTACAGCATATTAATGAAAATATGTACCCTATGAATGAATGTTTGAGTGTGTGTGCAAGGTGTAGGCTACATTAGTGAAAAAATAAGGGGGTTGCAAAAAACAGTATATAAACCCTGCTTTGAACAGACTTTCCCCATGGCAGGGGAAAAGACCAGAAATCCCCTGCAATTGTTTACAATTAGTGCCTTGACATTGACAATAAGTCGACTTTCACAGAGCCGAAGAGATGGGTAGTCTATCACAGCCTCTTCCCATTGCTTTGCAGTGGGACGCCTGGGAGGTCTGCAGGCTTCGGGAAAGCAGATTATCGGTGGAGATTAAAACTTTAAAATCCGGTCCCGCTTCATTAAGAAGCCTGGGAGAGCAGTCCAGTTCCTGTTGGTATATTCTGTGATTTCAAATGGGCATCCCGAGAATCGTAGCTTCTTAATTTGACTACTTGGTTTTACAAATAAGTGTAGCCTAATATGTGGGTGTACAAAATGTTGCCATACTGCCCGTATCATAGAGGGCCCTAATCTATTTCTTATAATGAAAAAAATGTCAGTTTTAATACACTTCTCAACCCGTCTGTGGCAGTTCAAAATTGTATTTTTGTAAAGACTTTTTAAAGAATGGTTTCAAAGACACCTGTCCATAACACGTAATCCCCTCAAAGTAAATGCAATTCTTCATACTTACTACGATGCAGGAGTTTCCCGAAAACGTTATGATCCCGTGCCATGGTGTTGCAATTCCAGCGGTGGTTCTGGAACTGATGCTGGCATTCTCCTATCCACTCTTTCACTCCAGTCCCAACTGCCTGCATTATTTTTGGATGCTGGCGACACAACTGGCGCTGCTTACTAACTAGTCCAGGG
Source organism: Sprattus sprattus (assembly GCF_963457725.1). Lineage (NCBI taxonomy): Eukaryota > Metazoa > Chordata > Actinopteri > Clupeiformes > Clupeidae > Sprattus > Sprattus sprattus. Next base: position 27,446,334 of record NC_137926.1, read on the forward strand.
ATGTTGTCACACATCACTTGCGACCCTAGGGTACCCATGTGCCTGCATACAAGATGAAAGCGCTGTGATCGATTTAAATCTCTTCAAATTGTGTGCCTTCCACAAAGTTCAAAGACATGAGCTGCACGCAAGGGCACCGGACCCTGACTCTTTACGCAGTGGACTATTTAGGCTATAAAAAATACACCCTGTATTAATTTACTTAAACAATTAGGCAACTTCAAAATGTCCTACGACATAAGAGCGCATACACCACACACCAAAAGTTTCTTGGTTTCTAAAATAGTTGCAATGCGACATAATTAATCTCTATCTCTACATGCGCACTTTCAAAACTAAAAAGAATATATGCATACCAAATCTTTAATTCTACTACAATATGGCAGTTATTACACATTACAAACAAAATAAAATCACTCACCACCAAGAAGCGTCCACCTCTGATGTAAACCAGAAGATTGTCACACACACAGAAAAACATATCCCACTTGGCAATAAGTTCATATTACAGATGTTTGATCGTTAAGGCTTACTCATTGGTTCAGGCACAGTTTCAGGGACTTCCATGCGTAAGAAAAAAGAACCGCATAAAAAATGACAGCAATAAAAATGCATAAGCAAAATCGCAACTACCTATCCGATTCACATACAAATGACACCTCGGAACAAAAAGCATCGCTCAGACGACTAACGAAATGATCATTCGACATAAAAACATACTGGTCAGGTCGTTGGTCGTTTGAGGTAGTTCTAATGATATTGGTCGATCTTGAGTTAACAAAGATTCGCAGTGTTGAGATAGCTGATGATCTCCTATCAGGTTTAAATTGCTTACACAAGGGGTGGGCGCAGTCCTGTCTCTGGAATGAAGTGCAGAAATTAGATGTCTGAAAGTATCTGTTCAGGCTAGCTTGACACCAGACACAGGCTTGGCTGATATCCAAACGGCAAGGTGTAGAATGTGGTACGTGATACCTCAGACAATATTTTCTCAACAAAAACAATCATGAAGTACATGTCAAACACAACCCTGATACTTAAAGCCTATTATGATCACGACTGATGCAACCTTTAAAATAACTTTCACACACAAAAACACTTTCTTTTGAAAACAATTTAGCCTATTTGTATTTTTTTTGTAATAGCACATTTCCTCCACCAACCCTCCGCCGACTCCGTAAACTCTCATGTGTGCATTGAAATTGGATTATCACATTCTTTTGAACTTTTTTCCACGATCTGTACGATTGTCACTCTCTATTTCCTTTATCTTTGATCTCCCATTTATGCAAGAGATTTAATGTGCCCTTCTTTTTATTGGGAGGTCTTGTCCATAGAGGGGACGGAGATTAATGGTCAAATTGGATTCTTCTTCCTCCGCGGAAGAAAACTGTCTAACAGCAAGATGAATAGCCTAAGCGACATGCCATTTATACAATGGATTTCGAATTAATTTAATTTCAAGCTACCTTTTATGCCTGAACCTCCGTTTACCCGGGCGATACTATAGCAATGTTAAGCTTAATATTGGCAGTTGTTCGGGTTTATCTTAGAGCCAGGTAAAGGGGACAACAAACTTTGACAAATAAAATCCCTTCATACTAAATATTAGATGTTCCTATTCGCAGCAATTTTTGGACAGTCCAAAAGTTTGAGTTCCGTTCAGAAAAGAATACAGACTTGACAGAACTAAATCCAATTTATAGCTGTAGACACACACATAAAAGTAATATGTAAACACTCATAGACCATTCTAATGATTCCAATATAATCCACATTATGTCCCAATCATTTCATTATTTTTTATTTTGCATCACTAAATGTCTATCATCTAACTGGAACAAATGTACAGAAAGTTCACTTCACCCCATAGTAATGTGATTAACAAAATAAAAACTTAAAATAAAAGCATTACATACATAACATAAAATTAATATAAGGTTAAGGAAATAAAAGTTTATGCATGTATTATTTACAAAAGTCAACATTACAGGGTGTGTGAAAACAGGACAAATCAGAACTGTGAACAATTACCTCGTAAAACCAAATTCAAACAGAAACTGCATGTCAAGATTGCCTTTTCTTTAACATAAACAAGAAAATCAGCTAAAAATAATAACTACATTAGACTCTTGACAAAACTTTCAGACAAAATATGCAAGCCACTTTAAGCATTCCTCCTCCACAGGTTAGCAAGCCAGCTTTTAGTTACGCCTTAACTGTATACTGAGGTTGTGTGGAGGAGGGGCGGGGGGGGGGGGGCTGAGAATTGATTCTCTCCATTCTGTGAAGGGTCCCATTATAACTGTGTTGTGTGAACTGTTCCTCTACCCACTAGGTGAAGCCCTCGCACCCCATCTGGCTTGGGCAGTCTCGGAATATGTGACAGCAGAGCCATAAAACACGATTCTCAGGCCCAAATCTTCACGCTCCTCCGGGTCGGCGAGACCAGAAACAGCAGGCCCGCTGCGAGCATGCCCAGTGTGAGCGTCTTGGGCAGCCATCTCCGGAGGCGGCCGTGGGAACTGGGCCGGGCAGGCTGACCGGGGGACTCGGCCGGGTCCATCTAGGCAGCAGCAGAAGGCATCACAAGATTAAAGTCGAGCTGGAAACACTTGCTCGCTCGTTCGTCCGGTCGCTAGCTCGCTCTCACAGCCGGCTAATGAGCCAATAGCAGGGACCTCCGGAGCCCTAATCCTAACTGTATTACACCAATTACCTTCCACTTCACCTGAATCACCACCCCTGCCCACTCTGGGGGCCAGGGAAAACAATGTCTCACTTTACACCAGGGACTGGCTCGAATTAAAATGTGCTTACTACCTATGGAGAGGACGTGTCCCGTCACATCAGGTCACAAAGACCGGGGGAACGCTTCCTGGCATGTCTGCGTCACCTGAGCCCGTTCGGGCCGGCTAAAGACTCAACTCAGAAAAGCAGCTTAACACCACCGGCGCTGTCACACACCATTTCCAGCTGCGGGGAGCACTGGGCACATCTAAGCCAAGTTCAAAGGCGCATTAAAAATGTTTAAAGACAACCGGGAGGCTGTAAACTTGATCAAATTGCTTGAGGGCTTTGGATGTACAAAGAACAAAGATAAACTGAATGAAATAAGGAACACCCTCCCCACCGCATTAAAAAAAAACTGCTCAATGAAGGAATATTTTTTTTCTTTAGCTACAATTGATTTAAAGGCACCCAGTGCAACTTTCGAGGCTTAAAAATAAACATTCAATTTCTAGTCTTTTTTACACGTAGTAAGTTTCTCCAGTAACTCCATACCATTACATATCGACATTCAAGGAGCAAAGATGAGACGTCGTTGTGTGGTGAGAACTGATAGAAAATCGATAACAACAACAATCGCCGCCATTTTCTTTATTTTTTTGTAACCTACAATAAATAAAGCAGGATTCCAGTCAATGGAAAAATGGCCTCTTCCCACCGGCGATTGTTGTTGTTTACGATTTTCTATCAGTTCTCACCACACAACGACGTCTCATCTTCGCTCCTTGAATGTCGATATGTAATGGTATGGAGTTATTGAAACTTACTACGTGTAAAAAAGACTAGAAATTGAATGTTTATTTTTAAGCCTCGAAAGTTGCACTGGGTGCCTTTAAACCTATTGTAATTTAACCTCTTTAAAGCAGTGCAATCACACATTTCCAGAGATCTACCATGCTAGTAAAACAGACATAATCTTTCAGAGGACATGAGAAATAGTAAACAGAAGGAAATGTACAGGGTGACCATTGGCACTTGCAAACAATGAAAAATGACATGAGCTGTTTTCTTGAATTACATTCCCATGGCAGAGTTTAAATGTGTCTGGTGTGAAAATCTCCAAATTAGCTTTTAATTTCACTAACTGCTAGGTACGTGTAAAAACGTAGTCTTTTCATGCTTCTCCTTTTCTTCTTTCCTGCCCTGTTTCACTTGAACTGTCTTATTGCCACACTACTGAAGCGCTTATTCAAAGCCGCCATCTAGAGCTATAAATCCACCATGTCAGTTCCAACTGCAAATGCTTCAGGAAAAACAAGCCATGTACCACCTTCTTTTCCCATCCATCTCTCTCTCTCTCTCAAACACACACACGCACACACACACACACACACACACACACACACTCTCTCTCTCTCTCTCTCTCTAACACACAATCTCACACAGACATACACACACACACACACACACACACACAGGCATATCTTCATGAGAATAGGTATGAAATCATTCCAGGCCTGCCTGATATCAAAAGATTCATTAAAGCACAAAATTGCATTCAATAGAGAAAGCCAAAACACGCATGTCATAACATTACAAGCATATTGAATGTGATGAAATATGTAGAACTGAGCTGCAGCACAATGTAATACCTTGCCACCTTTGTATGTGTGCCCAATTTGGCAAGATAATGAGCTTAATAAAATGATGAATGTAGCGAGGAGAAAGCTATTAAGGGGCAATCATGCTCTAGCAGAAATAACTGATTGCTTGATGGTTCCTTGAGGAGAGGAGCTGGAATGCACAAAGTGCGTGGAGTTTCTCCTGGTCATTGATTGATGCAATAGGACGCATTCTCTTCTTTTGTCAGGCCGCTCTGATTGGCTGGGAAAGTCTCCTGCCGAGGCGGCTCTCTCTGGGCCGGCCGCCAGCCTGGCCACATGGCCCCTGTTGGCCGTCGGATTCCAGGCTGACACGGCGGCCATCCCCCTCTCCTCCACTCTCTCCATTCTTCTCTCGTCTCTGCCTCTCTCCGCTCTACCGCAGGGAGGCTGCTGTACCTCCGAGCCTCCACCTGAGTTATGGACTGTGAGGGCTGAAGCCTGTCAAAACCCCCCACATCCACCCTCACCCACCGATGGAAGCCCACAAACCCCTTGCCCCGATCCAGCCGACGCTGGAACGCACCAACAAGATGAAGGGCCTTTCAAGAAGAGGACTATGTCTGAGGAGGATGATTCATTCTGCTGTATGTGTGCATGTGAATGTGTGTGAGAGTACTGACGGAAACAAACACAAAGAGAGATGGAAAAAGGAGAGAGAGAGATAGAGAGATGACTAACCTTACGCAGAAGGTCTCTAAGGCAGGCCACCTCTTTCTGGAGGTCTCTAGTCTGGGCAACCAGCTCTGTGCAAATGGCCTGCGCCTCCTTTTTAGGGTCCCAGGTCAGTACCAGCTGTTGGACACACGGCAGAGAGACGGAGAACCACACACACACACACACACACACACACACACACACGGCAGAGAGACGGAGAACCACACACACACACACGGCAGAGAGACAGAGAACCACACGCACACACATTTACACAGCTTACATAAATAGTTTTGTTTTTTGTGTCAACAAACTGGGAAGAGAACTCAGATGTATTTATGAGATCTTTGAAGGGTTCTTGCTGCTAGGTTTTTGCTGGCTTGTCAGGCAGTTGGATGTGTGTGTGTGTGTGTGTGTGGCAGGATACCTCTGAAGCGCTGCGGGGAAAGCGGCCAATGACATCCCTCACTGTGTCCGTCAGGTAGCAGCACTGTTGCCGCAGGCTGATGAGGAAAGTGTACAGCTCGTCGCTCCTTTAAAACACAATACAGCCCAGTTAATACACGGCCAGCAGAAATGCCTTAGGTGTGTGCTGCCTGTTTGTGCTGAAGCTTATTGACAGGTGAAATGCTTTCAGACATGGAGATCTGTTCCCTAAAATAACTAAAAACCAGCTTGCTGAACCATATTCTTCCTTTTCAGCACCAACCATGTGGCATCCATTCTTGTTAACTTGTTTATCTTGGAGCCAGTACAAAGCACAGCATCATCAAAGACAACATAAATGGACACCCATGCAATTATAAGAGAAGAGGGGAAGTATCCTCAGTCCTGAGTAATGAGTTGCATGATATTTTTAGTCATCCTTGATATACAGCAAGTTACATGCCTGGATCATATTTTGCACAAAATCTTGCCTTGAACAGAACATTTCCATTTCCAAATGCCATATGGGCGTCCGGGAAATCCTTTATCCCGGCCTGGCAGTGTAGCGCAGCGCTGGACTGTCAGGCTTATTAGCCTGAGAAAGAAAAACAGGTGCAAACTGTTGATGCGGCCCCTGCCTACACAGGACCCCGAGAGCACATGCCTGCTCGGATCAGCGCTGCTCGTCCGTAACGAGCTGAGAAAAATACCACTGACCAGCGTGGATCAGCTTAATGAATGAGAGCGCTCCTCCCCTGAGACACTGTCACAACTGGGTCATTAGCGAGAGCTTTAAGCCATTACTCTTCAAATGATGGATGGCCACCATTTTCTTAAAAAAAGGCGACATTTGTGAGGTTGCTCTCTTGTACGCTCTCGTGTGCAAGTCGGTGATGAGGCCAACACTACGTTGGTGATGTCGGTCGTGTTATTCTAATGGTGTGTTCCCAAACCCCCCCCCCCCCGGCAGCCGTTTTCTTATTCTAACACTCTGTCAGCAGCTCTGGTAAACACTGTCAGCGGCACGGAGTTACTATCTCCTTCAGGACGGTGAGATGGGCTCCGAGCGTGGCTCTGTTAGTTTATCTAGGAGTGAAAGACTGATTGGCCCTGACAAGCATGCTTAAGTGTGGGCCTGATGTGGAGAGGAGGGGACCTGCTGAACTGATCCATCTGTCTTTATCAGGGGATCTCCTCTGGGTGGCCACTGACAAACCACCCCCCACCCCCCTCCACTTCACCCAAAGCCTTCACCTTAACTACGCCCACCCCCCTCCACCTCACCCAGAGCCTACACCTAAACAACCCCCCTTAAGGCTCCTCTCAACACACTTCATGTCCTTAAAGTCTCTGTCTTGTACAATCCTTGAAGAGCTGCAACTCTTCCTTGTCACTGGTGCGTGGGCTCCACTTGAGTGAAATGAATGGTGCTCTTCCACTGCTGAGGCTGCCCACAGGAAGTGAGCTGGTGTCAGACACCTCCCGTAGCGTTTAAGACACGTGCTGAAATAGTACAGTGTGTGTTTACACTGGCCGCCCCCCCATCATTACCGGGAAATCTACCCCGGCCAGGGGTATTTAGGCCGAGAGGGCAGTGCGATCTCCCCCAGGGCTGTTTACAGAGAAGCCATCAGGCGGGGATTTAAAGGGCTGAATTTACCGTTGTGGCGTAGTGCCCCTACCCTCTCCTAGGCAAGGGGCGTGGGAATTAGAGGCTCGTTAAGATTCATTAAGTGTGGACTTGAAGTTAAACACCGCGGTTTGACCCACCGTTCACAGCCATCAGTCAGGGATATAGTGCATGGAGAGATCCCGCTTGCTCATCTCTCACCTTACAAATCATTACGGACGCTTAACCCATTAGGACAAGCTTGCCCAAATGTCTCGAGGATGTGGTCTTATGAACTGAACGATGGGTCAAGTGTTTTGATTTCCGTTTCTGCAATACAGTGAGGGGCACTATATGTCTTATGGTTAAAAAAAAAAAATACTTTCCTATTGCCAGTGTCTTACAACATCTCTTTTGCCCAACCAGCGGGCTTCAGTCAGGTCAACACTCATGTAGTATACGTTATCCTACGCGCCGATTGAGAGAAACAAAGAAAGAATCCCATTCAGCAAAGCATAATAGAATGTACCCGTTGTCTATGTTTTCCAGCTGAATTAAGGTGTCCAGGTCCACCCGGTCGAGTTGCATCTCCTGAACTGCTGACAACACCTTTGTCTGGTCTTCAGGATCTGTAATGCCAATCTAGAGAAGAACAGTCAACGCAAATAACCACACAGTAGATTATCTGGCAAACACATGGACCACAAAACTCCCTATTAGTATAGCCAGATACTACAAGCTCTGGCAAATGTCAGAATCCTACTTTAATGTCATTCACACTACTGAAGTGAATCCCTGTGTGAATATGTGCTGGTCACCTTGTCCAAGTCCTGCCTCTCCATGGCCAGCAGTTCACCCCAGGTAATGTCATGCTCCTGTAGACAAATTGTACCTTCCTCAATTACTACATACATATCTTACATAGAAGTGTACTGAAATCTTAGTGGCATTCACTAACTTCAACTGAGAAAAAACCCCAATATACTTCCGACACTGTGCTTGGTAAAATAAGTACTCACTATAATGGTGTCAGAGAGGTACTCCAAATTCAAGCCATGTAGCAGTAACTCAACATCACAAAGTTTTGCAGAGCTGTGAGAATCAACACAGACAAACTGTTGTTTTAATCAAAACTGCTTTGCAGACAGAACTGGAAGTGCCAGTTTTGTGAGGCATCCAAAGGCACCCCCATTTCCATCTATTTAAAGGACTGTTATATCAATAAGAACCTCAAATCAGTATCACTTTTTTGTATAAACAATGACATGTTCTAAATCACTAATATAGTTTTCTCAAGACATAAACACCTGCCATGGTCTCACTGAGATGGTACTTCATGTTATGACCACAAGGGGGCAGCAAGTCCTATATTATGCTGAGTGGATGATCATGAGAACCTCACCTCTCAATGGATGCAGGCAATGGATCAGGGTTCCTCTTGAAAAATTTGAAGAGGTTATCCTGCTTAGACAACTCACTACTATTCTTGCCAGCATCATTTGGTGAGGCTAGAAATCTGGAGATCTGAATTGAGAAAACAGGAGCACACACAAACATACAAAGAGTAACAGGTCGAACCAGTTGGAAATGAGTGACACGACAGTCACCATACATTTCACAGACAAGAATAGCATTTTTTCGAAATCAGGATTTGAACAGAGACAACTGTGTTCAAGAGTTGGAAACCCAGTGTACCTGAGTTCGCTTCAACTGCTTGGCAACGTCAGCTGCAGTTTTGCCTGCTTTGGTTTTTAACATCTTGTCGGCTCCAAGCTGGAGAAGTTTCAACACCGCCTCCTCACGCCCGTACTGCACAGCAATTGTGAGGGCCTGGTTCACACAACATCAAGGAAGACATGCTCTAACCCGGTTGTTCTTCAAGTCACAGCTGTATGGCATTTCAAAAAGCTTAATCACGTGTACCGTGTTTCCACTCTCGTCCTGGAAGTTGATCTCAGCTCCGTGGGACACCATCAAATTGATAACCTGGCTGTGGCCCTCCCTGGCTGCCATCATCAGTGATGTCATACGAGATCTGATCACACACACACACACACATACATAAATGACCAGTGGCAACATGTCCACTAGAGAGCGGTTAAGACCCATAAGCTTTCAGAAGGAACATCTGCAGCTTTTGCCCACTAAGAACCATCTGAAAGTTTCTAGAACAGTGCTACCCTGAATGTTGACAGAATAATCATTTGATTTAAATACTAATGATGAGAAATGATGGAGGGGCTCCCATTTCTTGTACTGACAAGGGCTCGGAGTAGATATAGCTAGACTCTGAATTCTTGAGTTCCCAGTCAGTGTATTGCCCATGTTCTGGTACTAACTTCTTTAAACCTGGAGGTGTTGTGCAGTGTAGGCCAAAAGCTCTGCTTGGTTAAGGCCACTTAAGCCAAAATATATCACCAAAATACCTTTATAAGTGGTAAATCTCTCAGTGACCACTGGGCTCAGGTTGCTGAATAGGGCATGTGTATAAAGCAGTCAAGTCTACAGAATGTAGACCTTCCTCCATTCAACTCAAATGTATTCTGACTCAAGCCTTTTATGGAAGTGATGAGAGGTTACGAAGTGAGGCCTGACTGATTCACCAGAAGTATTTGCTGGCACACCAGAACAATAGGGACCTGGGATAATCAGATGACTCATGCTTCACCATGGTTCCAACGTACAGAAGAATTTCAGCGTTACATCAGTCCACAATGGCCTGGGTCCAAGACTTAAATGATGGTCACTGTACAATAGGCTAGTTGTGTTCCTTCCTGGTATGTTACAGGAAACGATAGCCCTTACAAGAAGAGGTCAACGCCGCTCAAGATCTCAATCACTATTCTGAAGTAGATTACCCGTTTCTGGCTTGCTATAGCCCTAAGTGAAGATCTTCATTCTATTCACGTGGATTTAATAAGGCATGTTGGGGGCAGACATTGAAATGACATCTTTATCATCCAGTCATCAAAGGTGGTGCGTCAAGGGAAGTGCACACACAATCAGGTGCCGTGCGGCCTGTGGGAATGTTAGTGCGGCCATTTATCAGGGTAGGGGGCTGACACTTCCCAGAAAGGCTGGGAGCTGCAGCTATGAGAAGCAGCGCTTTGCGACACCGGCTCAGGTGGGCAAGGACACAGCCATCGCTCATGTTGACACATGCTAACCACCAAATACACATTTCCTCTTCGGTGACAAAGGAGGTGATGTTTTAAATGCCAAACTATCTTCCCAGGGCGTTTATCCTTCTGATGAAAAGGTGCCATTTGTTCAGATAACCAAAGTCCAGTGTGGTTTGCGAGGAGAACACACCTTTGAGGAACTAGGCCATTTTTGTATATCAATTTTTTTTTTTTAAATAAACCACCACATAGCCCAATCTTGATGTGCCACCTGTTACAGTCTTGTTCTGTTCTCTACAATATCCACCAGAAAGATGTCCTAATTTCCACTAATGAAAGACCAGGGCAGTTCAACTCACAGCCCAATAGTCGTCAAGTTCTTCCAAATTAACTGAAATCATATATAACAGTATTATACGATTTTGGACAACACAACAAGATATTTAAATCTTGTAAAAATACTTTACAAAAAAAGAAATAGCGATGCATCAGAATCTAAAAGGGTTAAAGGGGGGCAAAAAAACAAACATCCTTTCATGCTACCGTTGTCTAATGACTGAGTCTGCATTCTAATTGTTTACCTCACGCTTCAGGACAAACCAGCTGGTATAAATTGCCAGTGAAGTATACAAGCACGTAATAGGGGTAGGTTACCCGGGCCCTCCGTCTCCCTCCTGGTCTCCCCTTACCGCAGCTCAAATATTTTGTCTGAAGAGGAAACAACCAATTCCCTACTGATGCTTCAAGGCCGTCTTGACACCCTGCTTGTTGGGTCTGTATGTATGTAGGTGACTGTGGATGGGGACTGTTTATTACAACTCAATGGGCTGAGGTCATTGGGGGGTCTGTCTGTCTGTCTGTCTCTCTGCCTCTTCCTCTGTCGCTATGCTTCGATTCACAGCACACATGTTAAGCATTGGTATGTCTGCACTGGAGGCTCTGTGTGAATGCAGTTGCCATAACAGGATGTGATGGAGTGTGGAAATAAAATACTGAGTGACACTGGTGCTAAGGCTGGCTAAAGGTGGACCACACTCTGTTGTCTGAGTCATATGCCTAAAGCAGAAAATGGCCTGAGAAGAGAGCCCCTCCTCTACCTGCAAATCATCAACCTAGACACCCACTAAATCAATAAAATCAGTGCTGCAGCAATATGCTTAAAGGGATTAAGCTTTCAAATCTTTAACAGGTAGGCAAACACATACACACACACGCACAAATGTACGCCCACACACACACACACGCACTTGTTAGGTGCATTTGGGTCGGCGTTGCGGGTTAGCAGCAGTTCCACACACTTGGCGATCTTATCTTCGGACGCAGATGCTGTGCAGGCAGCCATCAGGACAGTGTAGAGATCTATGGCAGAAGGCAGAGGTGCCCACACAGAAGAGAGGGAAGCAGACAGAGCACAGAGTGTCATATCCAGGGGATCACTGGCTGTTTTGGAGCAGAGGTAATAGGCATTCTTTAATGAGATCAAAACTTGCAGGACCCTGAAAAAAAAACACGGACTAGCCTTTGTTGCCCTTCCAGAAGGGTGAAGACAAAACCAGATGAAAGACGCGAGGCATGTAAATTGCAAATAGGATTCCTGGTCTAACTTATTGTGACTGAACTGGACTTTTTTTGTCTTTGATTGTGATTGAACTGGGGTTTAGATTACGGGATGTGCTCTGGTCAGGGGGGTAGGATGCAGACACAGTCTGTTTGCGTCTGTGGTTGAGCAGGAAAATAAATACAAAGTTCAGACGACAGAATGACGGCAGCACCGTGTACTGTATACTAGCTTTATCAATCACTTCTGCATTCTTCTGCTTCGCAGCGGAACAGAACGTAGGAAGTGGCAGCTGAACATCCCCCCCCCCCCCTTAATTATTTCCTTTCAGACCCTGAAGCTCCAACTACCCTCCCTTCCACAATCCCCCCACCTCACTCTTCAGTCCCACAACAGCCCCCCTCCATCCCCAATTTGTGTTGGACATGGTGGAATTCTCCAAATTATTTTGCTCACCTCTCTGCCAATATCCCAAGTTCAATGAGACCCAACAGATGCGTTTAATTTTTCAAAGCACAACAGAAATTGAATGTGTAAACTTAAAACACTACGGCGGATTAATTGCGTGTTTTTTGATATTTCCCCTTTTGCGTCACTGCCATTAAGTAATGGCAGATGAGGAGAAGGGGGTGCGCTGTAATTGGTTGCTATCTGAGGGCCACGCACACGTGCAGCCGAGAGAAATGCACACGGGAGAACCTGCCATCAACTGTTGCACACGCTAATGAAAAGCAAATGAAACCCCCGAAGGATTAAGTCTAGCCGTGCAATTCTTTTTGATATCACAGGATCCTTTCCCTGTGGCTGTGGCGAAATCCCATTATATGCCATAACTCCAGAAGACTGAAGTCATAGCAAGGTCATTTGATGCCACGCCAGGCATTCAGCCCTCTGTATCCTGTTCATTTAACACAGTTTCCAACAGTCATTCAGTTAGGCCAGTGGTTCCCAAAGTTTTCATGGCAGGCCCCCCTATGACAATGACGGGGGGGAAAAGTAACACCAACCGACCCTCAACCACAAACCATCATAGCTTTTCTTTAACACGGTTTCTACATTTCAACAACTAATTTTTTCAATGTAATTTCATCAATCAGTGAAATATTTTCTTAATATTTTATGTAACATTTTTTACATTTGTTTTTGTCAGAGTGCTTGTTTAAAACAGATCAAATGTTTTTTTGATTGTCTATATATCCACTCTTTGTATCGGTTCATGTTGGGTGCATGTCAGTTGTATTAATAAATAAATAACATACATGCCAAACTATAGACCATAACTTATATGGTGGGAACCTCTTGGTGTGTCAACCCATAATGTTCAAATATAAATTGTATCCTTCTTCAACAGGTTGCTAGTCTGGAGCAGATTATCCCTCATTTCTTACTGTACATATCTTATTTATTCACTTATCCGACTTTACATATGCACATACTCTGCACTTTTATTGCTATTTTGCACTTCTGGTTGGATGCTAAACTGCATTTCGTTGTCTCAGTACTTGTACTCTGTGCAATGACAATAAAGTTTAATCTAATCTAATCATTTTATCCCACCACTATGTCACCTGTAATAGGTGGGTATGGTGACGCCTTACCTCTGCTGAAGTTGGCACTGGCTCCTCGGTCCAACAGCAGCTTAGCCATGTCATAGTTACCCGCATGAACTGCACACATCAGTGGGGTCCACTCAAAACCTAACCGTGTATCCACTTCCACACCTGCCAAAGAACAGTGTTAATTTCCTGCCTAATGTACAGTCTATATAGATAATAAGGTACAGTTAAATGTCCTTAAAGTTTAACAGACTTTATGCTGTTCATATAGGTTTATGTTCCACAGTAGTTCATGGGTACAGTGTGATGTTGGTGTACACCTGGCAACATAAGAATGACAGTTTCTGTCAAAAGTTTCTAACAGCGAGAACTTATAAATCACTGTACAACTGTCAAATGTGAGAGCTACATTGTAATTGTAGACAATATATAGACTACACAACAGAACAGTGGTTCACTTCAAATCTATCTACATAGCAGGCTAATGTCAATGCTCCATCTTAAACTTGCCATTGTCCAACAACTGCTCGACGACTTTGGTCTCTCCTGTGTTAATGGCTCGTTTCAGAGTTGAGACTTTGTCCCCACTGGATTTTAAGGTATCTGTCTCAATACCCTGGCAAGAAACATTATGGTAATGTACAAATAACGTTAAGAAAACAATGCCAGCTTTAAAAACTACGGAAGGATATGTAACAGTCACCACACATACCACAATGGATTCAAGGTTAGCTAACGTTATAGACACGGTTCAAAATGTGCTGCCTTAGCTAGCTAGCTTCGCCCAATTGTGCTACGTTGAAAAAAATCTTTCTAACGTTAACAATACGGTTAGACAACGCTTTTTCACATCCCAGTCTACGCATAGACATCATATACAGAGCCATGCCGAAAATAGGTTAATGACTTTAACTTCAAATGTTATCTCAGAGTTGAGGGCAAACCCGCTCACGTGTCCAGAAGGGATGGCTAGCTAATGGTAATGACAGCCTGAAACTAAAATACACTTAGGATCATCTCACCCCATTTGAACTTTGTTTAGGAGGATATCCAATATCCCATTCATCATCACTCCCATCGCTTTCATCTCCAGCTGGAAAAGCGAACTCAATATCATTTGACATGATGAAAGATGACAACTGATTTAGTAAGTGTTCATGTCACTGCTGCTTTTTTCTTAATACGTTGACGTCATCGAACGTAGACCGCAAGCTGGTGCTCTATGGCCATGAATGTGCGAGATAGTCCGAAGGTGCAAAACTCAAACATCTTGCATAGCTCTAGACGGATTTTTTTCTTACCTTGGTTCTGTGACAGTGTTAGGTAATGTCGGATTCAGCCTTTGAAACTTTTCAAACTGTACTAAACAATTGTCAATCCACCTTGGTACAGTATAGGCTCATCTTTAAACCCAGCTTACTAAGCAGGCCCTAGGCTACCTATTTGATAATAATGAATTAGCCTAATCATCTTAAAATGCATTGGTAACAGGAATTCATACATTTTAATTTTGAACACAATATCCTACACAGAAACTATGTCAGCCATTAGATTTGCTTGACCTATGATGCATTTGATGAATGGTGTACATAATTCTAATAATTTCAATAAAACATGGGCAGCATATTTACAGAGAATTAAATTATGTAAAGGTTATAATGTTGTCTATTTAAGGACATTAATTATAGTTAGAGGGAGTCCAGCGTTGTACATGACACTCATTCATTTAACAAAGCATAACAGACCTGTTTTGAAGCCACAGCAACTATTAGGTTAACTACGCCATTTGAAAGGCATGCAAAACCTTGCAAACGTCAACAATACCACAGTTTGCACTGATCAAATCTTATAGCTTATGCTAACTAGTGTCTTTTGGCAATATAGCTGTCAATATTGTGCTGTGAAGTCTTTTCTAGCGTCATGCTCTGGCCCGGACCAAAAAACTGCATAGTGCTGTAGTCCTTGGTCTTGGGCAGCTATATGACCGCTGTGTTTATCTATCCTTCACTTCACAATATAACATTAAAATGCATTTGAACATAATACAAGAAGCATTGCCTAAGTTGCAAATAGCTGCATACTGTAGCTATTAAAGGTACCAACTTCTGTCATTTAACATTAATTATCATGCACGGAATGGAACAGAATTAACATAGACTCATCTATCCTATATTGCCAAGTAATCTTAGCTACAGTGACTAATAATTCCTTCACCAGACCAGATATGTTTAAGCCATGTAGCCCTGAATGGATTACAATCTGGTGTTGTAATGCAGGAAATTAAAAAGCAAAACATAGGAAATTATTAATGAATTTAGTACATTTGATGAAGGGATGTTTTATGTTTTTAATATGTGTGCTTTTTGTGTTATTTGTCCCATAGACCTGAGTTAAGGCAAATCAACAATGTTAAAATAATAGTTAGTTTTGTCACATCATGTCCAAATTGAGGAGAATTTTTGCCAAGTCTAATCCTTACAAGTCACTTTTGACCAAATGTGAACATAATGTGTGTCCCTTGGTATGTTTGACCAGGTTAGTTCAATGCTGTTCACTCCAAGTGGTGCTCTGTGATAAATGGGGGAAGTGTATTTGTGTGTGCCTCTATCACCTTGTATCTGTGATAAGAGACCATGAGCCTGTGCACAGAATCATGTTCCTTCTATGACTCAACCAAACTCACTGTAAGATGGTATGCGATCAGTTCTTTTTTTCTCTTCTTTTTGAAGCCCAGAGATAAGCTTCAAATAGTGCCAAGATCAGGGTTTTGAAGCACAATACTTCACTGTGTATCCACCAAAAGAGAGAAGTGGTGAATACCGGTGGCAAGTAGTTTTTTTTATGTTTTGGTGAAATAATCTGATCCTCGGAACAGTATCTTCTCTGCAGTGGAATGTTGACGTTACCTGAGGGGTAGCAGACAGTAATATATAATGCATACCAGAGCCTGTTTTCCTCATAACCTTGTAGAATTTGAAGGTCTTTCCCTGGCATGTGCAGATATTTTATTTTCACAATATTGTCGTCTTCCTTGCCGTTTTCATCTGAGAATTCATTAAATGGCAAGTATGTTGTACATCTTCCTGTTCAGTACTTGATGGGGCACAACATCAAAGCTGTTCCAAACTCGGCATTAGAGGATCACTGGATGCCCTTTACACAAAATAATCAATGACAAAGAAAATATTACTTCTTCTAAAGTTCTTCCTCCTTCTGTGGTACCATTCATTCATTTGTTTTAATATTATTTGTGTATTCTCTCTACAGTATCACCTGCAGGTTGTTATGTGTCATGATGTGTTTCAGAATCCTTTATAATATATTGTTCTGTAAGCACACACAGTTACAATGAACTCTGTAAAATTAGACTAGTCTAGTTTAGACCGAAACTGTGGCAGTTCACCACAGTTTTGAAATACATTTTCAGTTGAAACTGTCTAATGTGTCCTTCATCAACCCAACCAAGTAAA
This sequence comes from Sprattus sprattus, assembly GCF_963457725.1. NCBI lineage: Eukaryota > Metazoa > Chordata > Actinopteri > Clupeiformes > Clupeidae > Sprattus > Sprattus sprattus. The sequence goes on from NC_137926.1 coordinate 27,463,123, forward strand.
GTAAACATTAACAACTTTAAGCACTCTCTCCACGCCTGCACGATAGAAACTAGACATGTATCAGCTTTGATGGTCTGACATGATGTGACTGACTGAAACTTCATGCTGTGGGATGAAAAACAACTTGCTGTGTATCAGTTGCAACTGAAATAGGGACTTGTTAAACAAGGACACTCAATTGACTTCATGTGATCACCCACCTCATTATATCAACCCAAATTGCATTAGAGCTCTCTGGCAGTGTTTAGCCATCTCCGTAGACCTACGGATTCTCCTTTTTAAAAGGGAGCCGGATGCACATTGCTCGTCTGTTGTGGGGAACTGCTCTCTCTCATACAATGAAGTGAAGCTGCTGCATGATCACAGTGTGATTAGTCTGTTCTCTCTGTTGATTAACCAAGGCCTGGGTTTCACATTCACATTTTTTTATCTGCATTTTATTATGTAATGTCTTCACCTGCTAATCCCAAAAAGAATTGCTTTAATGTAACACGCTAAAATGTTTTATGTGCCATAGCACACCCTCTTCAAAATACTCTGGGAAACACTCAGGAATCTAACATATAATAGCTTGTCAAATGTCAAGTACAGTGCTTTATTGTGTGGGTTAGACAGTGGTAGAGTGCTTTTCATAGCATTTTCAATGATGGAATACTTTACATATTTATGGAATTATATTCAAAAACAGATACACCCCCTTCAGTCTTTCACCTGACAGCCACCTGTGCAAAGACTCCGAATGGCATGGTTTCTTGGAAGTGTGAAACTTATTTTCAAGAGGTTATCTCTGTTTGAATTAGGCTATAGGTCTACCGTTAAAGGAAGCACCATTTTGTTGCTTCACAAACTTGCATTTGACCCTAAGTCTAAAATCAAAAGACAAGACACTGCGCCAGTGCTGCTTGTGGGACGTTGCAATATCTCAGCCCTTCATGTGGCTACAACTGAGGGCTGAGGCAATTCCACAAGTGACATCACTGCGCACTTAGCACAAGGTGGAGAACAAAACAAGGGATCCTCTTCAAAAGGGGGAAGAATTAAAGGGACGCCAAATGTAAGCGGCTGTATTTTTTATGTGCGGAGGGGGTAGAAAGGAATTATTTCAAGGATGCAGAAATCACCTGTGGAAGATGCCAACTGGCTCTCCAAATATTTCTTCTGGTAAGAGTGACTTTCATTTGTTGGGGTTTGCCGGTTGGAATTTGATTAAGGAATAACATGTACGATGATAGTGCGATGTAGTTTCTGACGGATATTTAACAAAGGTGGATAGAAGTTTCTCTTTATTGAAATCGTCGTTACGAGCGTAAAATGTCCACCGGCCATTCATTTGGATTCTGCAGTTTTTATGTATCAGTTACACAGCGTGAGACACGTTCATATCTCTGTCCCTCGTAGGGAATTAGTCATCTGATATTCCATAATAAACAACACAATGGCATGATTTTTTGGTCTGCCCGTACAGGAAGTGTGACAATATGTACAAGGTTACGGATATAAGGGGCAATTTCTAACACTTCAGCGGCACTGTCAGTCGCATTGAGCTAGTGTCACTCCTTTCAAAATACATTTTGTTTGTGCCCTGGTTATGACAAAGTGCTGTAAATGCAACGTTGCGGTTAAAGTTCCTTCACATAACTTATACCACTACTGTCAAAGACCGAACAATGATATTACTCTGTGACATAACAGTCTGGGAATTTCAGTTCTTTTGATATTTCCATACAATGTTCTTTCAGGTGGACATACCCTATTATGAGAAAGGGTTTCACGGAGAGGTTAGGACCTTCAGATGTGTATCAAGCTCCATCTTTTGACAAAGCCGACGTCCTCGCTGATCGCTTAGAGAGGTTTGTATTTCCATTCAATGATCCTAAGAAAGTTGAGCTGTGATGCACAGTCACACTTACTAACTGCAACTCTTTGACCTGCTGGTTTTGTGTTTGTGTGTCACAGATAATACTCTTAATAATAATACTCTTATAATACAACAATTGTTAAACATGTATTAGTTTAATGTTATATACAAGCTACATAACATATTTGTCATTGGAAACAGACCACACAAATGTCCCACGGATCTCCCACGGCCCCCCCCCCCCCCCCCCCAAAAATCTAAATTTCCTTTTATTTTTAGATATCTGGACATTTTGATATAATGACCCAAATCCCAGGGGTTGGCATTTCAATGTGAGCAGAATGACACTAAACCCCCGCTCCTTGCCTCTCTCTCTGCCTCCAGCTATGATGGGCCCTAGTTCCTGTTATTCAGACGGAGTAAATGTCACACCTTTCAGTCAGTGAATTTGCAAGGTTTTTCTTTGTAAGGAGTTTCAGACAACCCCCTTAAATGCCATCCCTGTCTTTCTTCCCTCTGTCATGTCATGTCTTACACACGCTCCAGCGCCACCAGTGTGTGTGTGTGTGTGCGTGTGTGTATTTAATTTGGGATGCCCTTTTAATGGGCACAAAGCACAACCTTTTAAACCACTGGTCTCCTGGAGAGTGATAGATGGTGGTCTGTTTGTTTTAATCTGCCAAGTCACTGGTCTGCCGGGTAGTTGAACTTCTTTCTCAATTAGCGTAGACTCCCTCGTCACCTCACTGAGGTCACTGGGCTGTTTTATATGTTGACCGATCTCCCTGGTTATACCACACAACGCAAAACAATGAGGCCCCGCCGTTTATATAGTGAACTACGTGAGATATTTTCTAATCCTCTTTTCCTTGTTTTGTTTTCTTACGTCTCATAGAGAATGGAAAAAAGAGGTTGATTCTGGAAAGAAGAATCCCAGGCTGCTCTTTGCACTGGCTCGGGTTCGAAGTTTCTTTTGGACTTTCATGATTTGTGGAGTCCTCTTGTTTTTGGGGGTATGTTACTCACTTTGTATATCTCTCTCTCTCTCTCTCTCTTTCTCTCTCTCTCACTCACACACACACACAAACACACACACACACACACAGGCATACTCTCTCTCTCTCTGCCACAGATGGGTGTAAAACATATGGAGGCCCATCGTCCAATTCAGTTGTTAGCGCTCACAGGCGGCCCTTACACGTGGTGACCCCCTATTGGTCTGATGTGGTCGCGTGATCCATAGCTATGAATGTGCATGTGCCATGTTGGTGGCAATCTCGTAACTTCGTCAGCTGAGGCAAGGGTCTGACAGCATCCTTTACATAACTCCTAGTCGGTTGATTGCCAAACGGCAGGGGCTCCTAACTGTCCAATGGACGTCAGATATGAAACAGCTGTCACTGATATACTGTATATGTTAACTCTATTACCATACATCTTAGGGCATTTGATTAATACAGTTCAACCATTTTTCATTGCTTCTTCCACATCTGTTTATGTATGTGCAGGAAGCCTCGAAAACTGTCCAGCCTCAGCTCTTGGGGCGCATCATTGCCCAGTTCGACCCCTTCCATGCAACTGAGCGGTCCATTGGCTATTTCCTGGCCCTGGGCCTGAGCCTTCTCTTCACCGCTCGCTTCCTGCTCCTCCAGCCGGCTGTCTTTGGCCTGCATCACCTGGGCATGCAAATCAGGATCGCTCTGTTCACCCTCATCTACAAGAAGGTAAGTCAAACTGTTCCAGCATGATACCTCCTTCTGCAATAGGCTTTTATATAGGCTGTTGTATGTTTGTTTCAGAGTGTGCCAAGTGCATTTAGCCACTGGATTCTATGGTACTGCTGTGAATGGTGTTGTATGCATTAAGCCACTGTATTCTATGGTACTGCTGTGAATGGTGTTGTCTGCCATGGCTTTGACTCCCTGTGTTTGCCCTTGTCCTTGACCTACAGACCCTGAAGCTCTCCAGCCGAGTCCTGGACAAGATCAGTACTGGGGAGCTGGTCAGCCTGATGTCAGCGCATCTCAGCAAGTTTGACCAGGCAAGTCTGTGAAACAGTGGTGTGTTTATGGACTTGTAACCTGATAGTATGACTCAACTTTATGTTGCATCTTCCAAAGTAACCCTTTATTTGAACAATTATGCAATATTTTGCAGAATATTTAACCTTGTATTCTCAGTGAGTCAGCACTGTGGTTATTAGAGGTGGAGGCATATCCTCCAGTGCATGCTTCCCATGAGGGAAGAATGGCTGAACGTTGGATTCCCTCAGGAGGGTAGAGCCAAGGCGTTGAATGTTGATACACACTGCAAGTGCTGAGGCAATTATCACCTGTGTTTCATGAGGAGGGTAAAGCCCCTGTTCTCTGGGAAGTGCCACACAGTCGTCCCTCCTGCCTTTTTGGGACCTGTGTGGAGAGAAAGAATTTGCCATTCCACTTATGAATCAGGCAACGTGTGTGTATAAACATATATGTGTGTATGCGTATGTGTGTGTGAGTGTGTTTGTAGGGGTGGGCTGGATTTACACGTTTGTTTGCGTGTCTGTCGGAGTTGTGGATATCATAATAAATACCTTTTTTAGAAAAGACATGGCAGTGTTTTGGTCTGGCAGGGAAAAGATAATCCTATTAGCTTGTGTCTGTTTGTTTGGTATGCCATGTAAGAGGCAGTGATTATAAAGCCTGAAGACACTCACAGAGCATTATTCTTTATCCTCATTGCACAGTGTATTGGATCATTTAAAGACGGTGTGCTTTTAAAAAATATATAATTGAATTATGTTATTTTTTAAATATTATTTCATTTAATATTTCCTTGAATGTTCCTTGAAAATCTTAATTTTCTTGATAGTATACAGTACTGAAGATAAGTTTTGGCAGCTAACATTGGTCGGTGATCTGTTTGTTCTTCATATTCTGGCTGGTGTGTTTGTCCTAACAGCGTTGTCTTCTGTTCTCTCCCACAGAGCATGGGCATGGCCCACTTTGTGTGGATCTCACCTCTGCAGTGCATACTTAGTATTGGCATGGTGTGGGAACTCATAGACGTCAATGGCTTCTGTGCCCTGGCTGCCATCTCACTGCTAGGCATTATCCAAGCTGGTCTCTCACACAAGATGGGCCCTTACAAGTAAGTCCCAGTATCACACGGTGTTCTCACAGGTGACTCCCTCACAAGAAAGCACCACCAGGGAATTTAGAAACTGGAATTGCACCTAACTGTCCAACTGAAGTTTTATGATTTTCATTCATTAATACATGAACTGCTATATTCATTCGAAATTCATTAGCATCGACTGTTTTCTTGATAAACCACACGAGAGTGCCGATATTTTCCATAATATTTTTCTGATCAGCTTTTCTTACAAGCAGAGTGTATCCGTGCGGTAGTCATTCAAAACTTCAAATTCTATCATCATAATCATATGCACTGATAATACACTCCCAGCCTTGTTCTCAGTAGCATTCCATTTGGAGCTGCATTCCTCTGGGCTTCTGTAGATAGGTCTGGACAGGTAGCTCTGATCTGCTCATCGGCCTTGTGTGGGCAGTCACACCAGGTCTGCCTCTGAGAAATGTAAACAACACAGGCATCAGGCACTACAGATAGGATCACTGAATGGCAATACATCTGCTCTGTCAACCTGGCGGAAAGGGGGCGTCTTCCTAATTATTCATGAGCAGGTCCCGATAAGAACCCCAATTAATTGCGAATGTAGACAGACGATCTGTTGGATTTGGCAGGAATAATGTTTTCATGGTTTCACTCTGGTGTTTTGATTTGTTTATGTGATACCAGGACACAGAGGGCCAAGCTGACGAGTAAGAGGCTTGCCTTAACTTCGGATATTGTGGAGAACATTCACTCTGTAAAGGCCTACGGATGGGAAGAGGTTATGGAGACCATTATTAATAACATGAGAAAGTAAGAACCTCAGCTACAGCAGTACAGACTGGAAGTATTCAACCTTGCAACCTCATAGCTAATGGGCAAGCTTTGTGTGTCTGATCATAAACACTTAACAGTTTATCACATTCACAGTGACATCTTGTCTTGTTAATTGGTATAAACCCTAGACAATTTACAAATTAGTTTTGCCACACCCATTTTGATTTCAAAATTGGTAATGTTTGCAAGGCAAGCCTATGCATGCCCATTTATGCAGACTCATTCATACATCAACCCAGTTCAAAGTGCCTTACCTAAAACATTCATGTATTCCACTCTAACATTTGACTTTGGCGTGGATCAGCTCCTGTTTGAAACTACTCTGTGTTTTTCTGTGTTCTCAGGAAAGAGGTGAAGCTCACGCAGAAGATCGGCTCGCTGCGCTACTTCTACAGCTCGGCGTACTTCTTCTCGGCCATCTGGATCATCGTGGCGGCCATCGTGCCCCACGCCCTGAGCCGTGGCATCATCCTGCGGCGCATCTTCACCACCCTGTCCTACTGCATCGCCCTGCGCATCACCATCACACGCCAGCTGCCCGCCTCCATCCAGATGTGGTACGATACCATCGCCCTGCTCAAGAAGATCGAGGTGCGTTTTATTACTGCTTTTATTCAGGGGGAAGTGAAAGAAAAAGAATAAAAGTATAGAATTCATAGTACAAAGAATCAAACATTTTCTTAAACCTTACCATAGTAATTGTGTGGGTGTGAACGACTATTAAGTTTGGTGAGTTTATTCATAGTATGAACATGTTTTGGTGCATGGACATTAGGGCTGTAACGATATTGGATCGAACCGAGAAATCGCGACACTCTGGGCCACGAACCTGCATCGCTATGCGAGGAGGCAGAACCGCGACATGCCCTCAGCGGTCACTTGATACAAAAAGTTTGGTTCGCTAGTAAAAGCGGCTGCTTGCTTCAGCGTTGGGGTTAATTGTTGCGCAAAATTTACTCAGTGCAGTTCATGCTCCCAAAGGTTGCGCGTGTTGTCATGAGCCTGCCATTAGCTTGGCAGATAGAAAGCTGTTTTCCCTAACAGAAAGTCTGAAGCTTGAAGTTCTTTTCAAACCTTTGCTTGGGTAGCACTGCTAAACTGAGCAGACATGCAGACTACATTTTAGTAATCTCATCACGTAAAATTCGTTTTCTAAAAACAATCACATAGTATTGCATGTTTTACTGTGGTAGAAAATACGTTAGCTTAATGCTAACGTATATGGGAAATCCTATAGAGACCGCGCTAGGTATTAGCATCAATTAATTCACGTTAATGTTATTGTATGAGCCTGACATTTGCTCTGCAGATAGATAACAGGTTCCGAAGTTTATTGAATGTTTTTCAACAGCATTGCTTTGAGTAATGAAAACCTCAATATTTGGTTATAAATTGTTTCTTCATTTTTTTATAGCTCATAGCTCATAAAATATATTTTAAAAATCGTGAGGTAAAAAAATTAAATAATAATAATAATATCGTGGGGTGTATCGAACCGTGGGTCAAGAATCGTGATACGAATCGAATCGTAGGTGGGTGTATCGTTACAACCCTAATGGACATGGGTAATAAGGTGGGCAAAGGTAATTTTCGGCCCCAGTTTTAAGTCACCTCTACAGCCTGTTATCAACTGCTTGAGTCAGGGTACTAGACTGTTAAACTATATTGAACCTTTTTACAGTGTAAATGCAGTCTGTCCTCCGGTTCATAAACATGTTCCTATGTGGCCCCTTTATGCCCTCCTAATTGTGCTGAGTATTTCATTTCATGAATGGCTAACCCATTTCCCTATTGTACTATTATCACATATCCTCACTCACGGTCACTAAGGTTACACTGTCAGTAGTGAAAGTCTACCCCCACTCTCTGCCACACTAACTTTCACACAGTCTGGGTTTCACAGAGCTTGCGAGACAGTTGAATATCTCACTCTCAGGCAAACACTAATAGCCTCACTGAGGGAAACTCCTTCCAGTGTGCTGTCAGAAAGGCCAAGAGGTATACTGGCCTCAGCCTCTTCTTATCACCAATAACACTTGCGGCCGGGGAACGTGCTGTGTGCTTGTTTGTGCACCAGTGTATCCTTCAAGTGCCTAGAACAGACGATTCTCTGCCTTGTTACACAACTGTTTGTACTGTACTGATGATTGGTGGCGTGGCGATTTCCCCGCGGTGGAGACTGATATGGACTCGACCTGCTACTTTTGCTGAAATAAACGCTTTGTTTTACTTTCTTCCCTTGCCAAAATATGTGCTCCAGGATTTTCTGAGTAAGGAGGAGTACAAGATGCCGGAGTATAACCCGAATGCAACCGGGCTGAGACTAGACAATGTTACTGCTTCATGGGATGAGGTATGTGTCGGCAAAAACAATAATCACCCATATACTTCATTCATGCACCCACTGAAAATAAATACAAAGATAGGTTAATTTATATACTTATATTAAATTATATAGGAAAAACCAGGCAAGTTTTCTTATCCAACCCTTACATATTTGACATACTTGCCTCATTCTTACCAGTCTGATGTTGTTTGTGTTCGCTGGCACTAACTATTTGGAGGGATCAGCAAAAATTCTGTTCTGTCACACGTATCTGGCATGCCTTATTCTCTCCCACCTCCAGCCTGTGAAGTGTAGTGCTCAGGATTCTGGGGGGATCTGGGGGATTTGTTGTCAGGGCTGTTTCAACTCATTTGAATGTGAATTGCAATGAGTATCTGAGGACTTCAGGAATACTAACCAGTAAAGCCTTTAGGAGTCAATGGTTAACCATAGACACACCCCACAGCTTCCCTTTTCCCTTCTCTCAATGGTCTGACTGCCCTCATATCACTATACTTCAACACACTTTAGTTAGTACACACACACACACACACACACACACACACACACACACACACACACACACACACACACACACACACACACACACTAGCAACTATTTGTAAGGAGGTTAGAACAAATTAAGACTAATTTCTTGCCTCTTCCCTCTAGCTCCATTTTAGCTAGAGGGTAACAATGTGATAAATAACTAAAAATATTTGTTTTAAATAAAGTGCTTGCAAGTGAAACAAATGCAGTCCTGCCTATTGGGCCTGTACAGCCCTTCACCAGGGCATACTAAATCCTAAAAATACCAAGATAATCATTGGGCACTGTGAGATCTGTGCATCTGAAAAGGATGTCTATTATTGCCAAGAGGTTTTATTATTGCAAGTTAAACTATTGTGTGAATAGCTGTGCAGAGAGCCCAAGTGGACACTTGTGGTTGTGTGAGTGGCTGTGATGCATTGAATCACAGGGCTGAGTATCGTAAGAAATCACTTAGTATCTTGGGATCTTATTCGATCCCTTCAGATGAAAGAGCCTTTCCGTTTGTGATCTCTTTTGTAGGGTATTGGGGAATTGTTTGACAAGATTCGGCGTGAGAACAAAGACAAGGAAAATGGCCACATGAACGGGGACGCCGGGCTCTTTTTCACCAACCTCTATGTGACGCCCGTGCTGAGGAAGATCACCCTGAGACTGGAGAAGGGAGAGATGCTGGCTCTGGCTGGATCCACAGGCTCTGGGAAGGTACAGCAATCTCCATCACACATTACTGTTGGTATAATCTCATGAATGCTACTAACCACATCCATTCATTGGTTGATTTTGATATGGTTTATTGGAACACTGCCCTTCCATTAATATTGGCTGTGTTGTAGAGCTCTCTGCTGATGACAGTGTTGGGGGAATTGGTCCCATCTGAGGGGACAATCCGCCATAGTGGCCGAATCTCCTTCTCGCCTCAAACCGCCTGGATCATGCCCGGCACCATCCGAGACAACATCCTGTTTGGACTGAACTATGATGAGTACCGTTACAACAGCGTCATCAAGGCCTGCCAGCTTGAGCAGGTACCTGCCATCTTTGTGGGCTATCTTTCTGCCTAACTCCGTCTCTATCTGTTTCTCTCTGTCTCTCTCTCTCTCTCTCTGTCTCTCTCTCTCTTCCTCTCTCTCTCTCTATCTCTACCTCTCTGTCTCCTGTTTTTTACCTCCTCTCTTTCTCATTGTACCTCCCTGGCTCCATAATGCTAATCTCCCAGAATTTGGCTTGGCACTTAAACTGAGGGTCTTTGTTTGGCGTTGAATTGTGCCAGATAACCCCTAAATGCCTCGATCCACCCCTACCCGAGCTCTCCTGATGCCTAATTGGCTAATCGGATATCCCCACACGGAGCGGGAGCGCTGAGAGACGGGCCTGGGGGAGACTCAACTGTGTCTGCTTAGTCATCTCAGCTCAAAGGGAAAAATGTCCGATCAGTCGTCCGTCCCATAGACTCCATGCTTTGGGCCACACCAGTAGCAGGAGACCAGCCCCAACCACCCACCCCCGCTGGCGATGTCATCCAGGGTGGAATGTGACAGGCTTTGTGGTTTCACCCTTGTAGGTAGCCAGCGGGCAGCTTCTTTTTTTCAAAGCAGGTCTCCCCTAGCCTAGCTGTTTGTCCATAAACACACAGTGTTTTCACAGCAAATGGCAGCAGTATGCAGTATTGACACCTACTCAACAACAAAACATTGATTCCTCATGGGGTTTTTCCAAAGCCTCTTGGAGCAAGCCACTTGAATTGAAGGAGGCACATCAAAACAAACACCTTCACTATAATGTTAATTTTATCGGCAGAGGGTAGCTTTGGTTTCTCAAGCAACAAAGACCATGATAATCGCCTGCACTGTCACACACTCACACCAGAGACAGAAATTCCCATGAACTTATTTGTAGGTCTTTAATAAATCAACACACAACAAAGAACGGAGGAAACGCCCGCTGCGACCTGCTCGTTTTTAGAGGGCTTTTGTGGCTGCAGTCTTGTCCTTTTGTTTGGCGGCCGTCGCTAGCGCGGCCTTGACTGGCGGCTCCCCTGGAGCCGTAAACAGAGGCATTTTCCCTGCACCAGTCGTAGGTTTATTTGTGTGCTTTTGTGAGACGTGCAGTGCCCATTTGTGTCTCTCTCCCTCTCCTGTTTGTTAACAATCCACTCTGTTCACTCTGAATGCCTCGCCATCTGGACAGCAGCACGGGGCACAGACAGGTAGGCTGGCCTGCAGTGCTTTAACCACATCACTGTCACGTCACTCCCATTCACATGTTGCCCTGCTCCTGTCATAGCCATCATGCTCACACGTTCGCCAGTACTGTTGTGGCATCTTCCCTCTTCTTGTTTCCCATAAGCATTGTTTTCAGTCGCATTGTAATGGAAGAATAAACCTGAATGACCTGAATTTGTATCTTTTTATTAACGTTTATTAACCTCAATATCTTTATTATCATTTTATTGCTATTTATTGGCCCCTAATTTCATTGACAGGCGACAAGCAAAGCAACAAGCAGCACGCAAAGTCCATCGTGCATCGTTGCCAGTTGCCTGTCAATGAAATTACCCTCCTTTGTGTATAAAGCAGTATTTATTGCATGATTTGGCAAATATACAGTCACTGACAGTCAGTGTCATGTAGTTATTTGGGTTCTTCCTTCCCTCTGCGTGTTTCCTTCCTTCTGTGAGAGTTGGAAGTCTTACGGTTGTTGAAGTGGTCCTCTCTGATGGTGGCACCATGGTTGCTTTTACAGGACTTGGCCGCGATGCCTTTAAATGACGGGACTCCCCTGACAGAGGGAGGTCTGAACCTGAGTGGAGGCCAGAAAGCCAGAGTGGCTCTTGCCAGGTATGAACACACACACAAACACACGCACACACACGCACAGTCACGCACACACACACACACACACACACACACACAGCTGAGCATCTCTCCGCACATCTCTCCACACGCTGACAGACTCTAGCACCTGCTGGGGTCAAAGGTTATTCTAGTTCAGACGGTGCCTCCACTGTTCCATAGACTAAAGAAGACAGGCAAGCCAAGCATGGACACAGGCCCTGATAAACCACTCACAGTATGTCTGTCCACACTTTCCATATGACTAATGAGTGCACGATACTTCCCTTCTTCAGCTGGGTGACCACTCTGTGTGCCATTGAGAGCTCCCCCTTAATCACTCATAAGTCATATCAGTGACTTGGCCTTTCGCTCCATGTTTGCTATGGATTGTGATGAATTGCTATTTTTATATATTTCTTTATTTATTTTCCCAGGCTCACATTGACGGTGCAGGCCTACTGTGTAAACAATAAATCATGCAATGTACTTACTGTTCTTACAGAGCAGTGTATAAGGATGCTGATTTTTACCTTTACTTTGGTTGTGAAAATTCACCACTGAATATGGAACACATGTTATACTTACAGTGGGGAAAATAAGTATTTGAACCCCTGCCGACTTCGCAAGTTTGGCCACTTGCAGAGAAATGTGTGATCTAGAATTGTAATGGTAGGTGTATTTTAACAGTGAGAAACAGAATATCAACAAAAAAATCCAGAAAACTGCATCTTATAAGATTTATGACTTTATTTGCATTTAATGCAAAAAATAAGTATTTGAACCCCCAAGCAAACAGCAAGAATTCTGGCTCCCAATGGCCAGTTATGTGCCCAAAAAGCACACAGATTAGTCCTCATTAGGTCTAACAAGGTATACCTGATCTCAACTGGTGACCTGTATAAAAGAAACCTCATACTTCACACCTTCAACCTCACCACCATGGGCAAGACCAAAGAGCTGTCCAAGGACGTCAGAGATAAGATTGTAGACCTGCACAAGGCTGGAATGGGCTACAAAACCACCGGCAAGCAGCTTGGTAAGAAGCAGATAACTATTGGTGCGATTATTCATAAATGGAAGCAACACCAAACAACTGTCACCCGCTCTAGGTCTGGGGCTCCATGCAAGATATCCCCTCGTGCGGAATCAGTGATCATTCGAAAGGTGCAGAATAACCCCAGAACTACACAGGGGGAGCTTGTGAATGATCTCAAGGCAGCTGGGACCAGAGTCACCAAGAAAACCATTGGCAACACACCACGACGTAATTTTTTGAAGTACTGCAGCACTCGCAAGGTCCCCCTGCTCAAGGAAGCGCATGTACAGGGCCATCTGAAGTTTACCATTGCACACTTGAATGATTCTAGGGAGGATTGGGAGTCAGAATTTGGTCAGATGATACCAAAATCAAGCTCTTTGGCATCAACTCGACTTGCCGTGTTTGACAGGGGGGGGAATGCTGAATATGACCCCAAGAGTACATCATACCCACCATCAAGCATGGAGGTGGAAACATTATGCTTTGGGGCTGTTTCTCTGCCAAGGGTACAGGACGACTCCACCACATCAAGGGGACTATGGATGGGGCCATGTAACGTGGAATATTGGGCTTGAACCTCATTCCCTCATTCCATTGAAAACACAACCTTAAAGATTTGGAGAGGATCTGGAAAGAGGAGTGGACCAAAATCCCTCCTGAGATGTTTGTAAACCTGGTGACCAACTACAAGAAACGTCTGACTTCTGTGCTTGCCAATAAGGGTTATTCCACCAAGTACTAAGTCATTTTTGTCAGTCAGTTTTGGGGGTTCAAATACTTATTTTTTGCATCAAATGAAAATAAAGTCATAAATGTTATAAAATGCATTTTTCTGGATTTTTTTGTTGATATTCTGTTTCTCACTGTTAATATACAACTACCATTACAATTATAGATCACACATTTCTTTGCAAGTGGCCAAACTTGTGAAACCGCAAGGGGTTCAAATACTTATTTTCCCCACTGTAAATCGTTTCCTCTCTTAATGACTTGGGTCGGATGTATTGTTTGCTAATGTGCAGTTGTGCTGTGTCCTTACAGAGCCGTGTATAAGGATGCTGATGTCTACCTGCTGGATGCTCCATTCACCCACCTGGATATTGCCACAGAGAAAGAAATCTTTGAGAGGTCTGTGGACATCTTTCAGGGGATTAGCAGGGTCTATATGTTTCATGTGGGTGGGGGAGGTGGCCTTCATTGATTGTAGCTAAAATGCTAAAGCGTCTTAATTATGTAATTTCGATAGTATTATTACAGGTCTTTTTATGTTTAACACATTGAGATTATAAATCAGTTGTGTTCATTTTACTGCATAAATAAGCAAAAATGTATGGAGGAAAAAAATTGTCATTACATAATACAAAAGGGTAATTGTACGCATTAAGGACACTGAATACACATAACCTCTTTGGGAATCTATGAATTCCAGTGACAGTTGATAATGTGTTTCCTTTCTCTCTCCAGATGTATGCTCAAGCTCATGGCCTCAAAGACCCGGGTGCTAGTCACCAGCAAGCTGGAACACCTCAAGCGCGCCGACAAGATCCTTCTGCTTCACAACGGCGACTGCTTTTTCTATGGCACCTTCTCCGAGCTGCAGGCCCAGCGGCCCGACTTCAGCTCGCTGATCCTTGGCCTGGAGGGCTATGACAACATCAAGGCCGAGCGCCGCACCTCTATCCTGTCCGACACGCTGCGCCGTGTCTCAGTGGACGAGTCTGCCGGCTACCGCTCTGAGCGGCCCTCGTTCCGCCCGCCCCAGCCGCCTCATCTGCCCGCCTACATGGAGCAGCACCGCGAGGAGCGCCGATCCTCCGTGCTGCTCAACCCACTGGCCGCGGCGGCGCGCAAACTCTCCTTCATCCCCTCATCCAGCTCGATGGCGGGCGATGATGAGGTGCTGGTGCGGCGTCCGGCGCCAGACAGGAAGCTGTCGCTCATGCCCGAAGACGAGCTGGTGGACGAGTCGTTCTCGGGAGGGGACATGTACCACAACCACAGCGTGCACATGGCCGGCCAGCGGCGGCAGTCGGTGCTGGACTTCATCACCAACACCGGGGGAGCAGGCCGGCGGGACCCCAGCCGCTCCTCGTTTCGCCGGAAGATGTCGATCCTGCCCCAGACCGACATGATCTCAGAGGTGGACATCTACGCCCGGCGTCTCTCTGAAGACTTCAACGACACCAATGACTTTGACTTCAGTGGGGACATGGATGGCGAGCACATTGAGGTGAAACTTTTGGTCATTCTCCGCTACAATTTATTTTATTGTTTTACTCAAAAGCATGAATTTCAATATTTGTTTGTTGTTGCAGGCTTGCTTTGCAGATCAGCAAATTGAAGACGTCTTTGAAACAACCAAGTGGAACACATATGTCCGCTATGTGTCCACCAACAAGAACCTCATCTATGTACTCATCTTCATTTTCATAGTCTTTGCAGCTGAGGTATCTACATATTTCCTCTATTTTGTGTTTCTGACCACTGTCTAACTTTTGTCAGTAAACAGCCTTGAGTGCCCCAGTCATGAACTTTTCTCTGTTTCTCCAGGTTGCCCTCTCTGTCATTGGCATTAACTTGATCACAAAGTAAGTACCAATCCCATGTCCTGTTTTACAATTGAATAATTGTACAAAACTTGAGGGTCATGTTATGTCACCAAGGGCCACAATTAGATTCTCCTATCTTATCAGCTGACACACAGTTTTGAGCTAGAAGTACATTTGATTTATTGCTGTCGTGTGAGATGGAGAAGATAGAGGCCACAAGGGTTCTGTGGTCTTTTGAGTCCTTTCACAGGCAGAGCAGCAGCAATCCATCAAAACAATCCGATAAACACAGATTTCACCACTTTGTGAGGTGAACTGTCTAGAGTCTGGAGGCAACTTGTTTTTGGACAGTATAAAGGTTGGCTTTCCTTGTAATACCTGCGCACAGTTCAGAGCACCTCTCTACTTTGATGTTCTTTTTCTGTTTGAATCTGCACTGGTACTTTGAGCTCTATGTTCATGAGCCAATGGATTGGCTTGGAGTGTTTCGGAGTGTCAACAAGCCTATCATCCCCACTCAGTAAGACAAACAAGCTCCACGACCCCACTGATCGTCGTCTTACTCTACCTTTTTTTGTCAGTAAGGTCTGGAGGGAGGAGCATCACTGGTTCGACTACAACTCAACCCACTACCCCAACATGACACAGCCTCAGCAGTTCTTCCCGGTCATCGTCACGCCGACCAGCATCTACTACATCATGTACATCTATGTGGCCACCTCCGAGAGTGTGTTGGCGCTGGGCTTCTTCCGTGGGCTGCCGCTGGTCCACACCATGATCACCATCTCACAGAGGCTCCACGAGAAGATGCTGGCCGCCGTGCTGCGGGCACCCATGGCCGTACTCAACACCATGAAGACAGGTCTCTGTCCTTCACACACTTTGCAACACCAGTCGTGATCATTTAACCTGTGGTCAATTCACTTCCCTTCTCTTGCAAAGGATCAAATGTAGAAATGTAGAAGAAATACAAGCTTACCTCAGTCTCATTAAATTACTCCTAGACAAATAGCTTTTTAAGTCGAAGTTTTATTCTGCTCTTTTGGTTTTTCGTAGCTTTAATCTCCTCCTTCTCCAGGTCACCAGGCTGGTGCAGTGAGGTACATTCAGCAAACGTATGCCCTGACTGTGTGCTTTCCCCCCCCCCGCTGTTTTCTCATAGGTCGCATCATGAACCGCTTCACCAAAGATATGGCCACCATTGACGACATGCTCCCCCTATTGATGTTCGACCTCATTCAGGTAGAGTGAGGTGATGTTTACCTCTGCAAATCACTTTCTTTTTTATCTCCTAATGGTTGTCAAGAAATATGGTATCACTTTGAAAGCTAATGAGGTGCACCACGATGCATTGTACAGGCAGAGTAGCACCGCATTCCAGCTCTGTTAAGCCTTTCCTGTGCTGCTATTTCCCCTTGTTTTGTCATATATTTTGAAGATCATGAAATGCTATGCCGAGATGGGAAGATGCCAAGACTCTGTTAACGGTTTGATGTTCTTGGCTTCTCTCCAGCTCCTCCTTATTGTGGTTGGTTGCCTGTTGGTGGTGACCATCCTGCGGCCCTACATTTACCTTGCAGCGACGCCATTGGCCATCATCTTCATGCTCATGAGGAAGTACTTCCTGCGGACAGGCCAGCAGTTGAAACAGCTGGAGACAGAGGGTGAGTCGGGAGAGGCGTCATTCTGGGGCCATGGCTTTAATATGGGAACAGGGGCAAAATATGCCAACAATGTTGGGCTGAAATAATACGCTGTAAGGCAGTGGTTCTCAACCTTTTTTGCTCCATGACCCACATTTTTAGATAACAGTGCAGTTGCGACCCAACAATTAATAATCAGCATGAATCATCAGGCCAATAATTTAACTATTGTATTATTATTTTATTATTATGATTACTACCACTACGAATACTCTACCACTGTTTAACCATTGGAAACACATGCAACTGTTTAAAGTCAGGATCAGTTATGCAATCATGGACATCTGAACTTCTTTGAACAAAAATGGACTTTAGCCATACATTTTCAAGGAAATTATGAACTTACATGTTCAATTTCTTAAGAAGAATCCATGGACTTACATGTTCACCTTTTTAGTCAGAGATGGACTAACATGTTCCACTTATCACAGGACTTATGTTGATTTTTTAAAAGAGAAATCCTTACTTACATACTCAACTACTTAATGAGAAATGGACATGTTCAAATAGTAAATGAGATCCCTGAATGTTTTCCTGTCATCGAGGCTGCCCCATCCGTTGTCACACCAACACACTTTGACCAGGCGAGCTGATTGAGATAAAGTAGCCTATGTGTCCATTGCAGAAAAAAATCTCTGCTGCCTGCAGTGGTAAATGTTGGCAAATCTGAATTAGCCTAAATAAGAACTGCTCTTCAAAGTCATCATTCCGAACATACTGCACGTAAACCAAGAGAATGGCATGGCTAGCCACGTCTGTGGATTCATCGAGTTGTAAGGCGATATAGTCAAAAGTGCAGAGACGTTCAGTGAGCTACTGCTCAACATCATTTGACATGTCACATATCCTCACATGAACAGTGTCGTTTGTCACGGGAATTGTCTTTAAGTTCGCTGCTTCTTTTTCACCTATGAGTGCAGTGCACAAAACGATGGCAACTTCTGCAACCGTATGGGACGTTTTGCTCTGAGCTAGCCGGTAGGAGACCTAAACAGTGATGGCACGTTAAAAAAAAATGTTTTTGTTTGTTTTGTTTTTTTGGGATGCCTCGAGGTTTTGGCTCATACGTTAAAAAAAAGTCTTTATCTTTATAGACAGTTGGCCTGCTTTGTTTCAAAATGTATCTGCAATTTCGAAGGCTTCAGGCTTTCATTAGCCAGTATTTCGTTGCATGGCACACACAACGGCGGGTGCTCACCATTCACGCAATACGTAACTCCATATTTCAGAAATACCGGGTCACACGCCTGTAAAACTCCCTCTTTGGTTCTTCAGAACAAGTCGAGAGCTGGAACTCGTTTTACACGTTGACTTTTTGCCTACACTAGTCGCCTCTAGACATTCTCAGGTCATGTCAGAGCATATTATTGCGCAATACATGTTGCATACATTTGAAATATCTTATATGCAAATTTGATTGGCTGAATGTTCGAACATGTTATCGTTAGATAGGCCTACATGCAAAACCATTACCGGCTTAGAATTCGTCTCGCGACCTTTTCAGAAACTCTGGCGACCCAAGGGTTGAGAACCACTGCTGTAAGGGGAACTGAAGCATCTGAGGGCAGCTAAGGTGAAATTAATTGGACAACTAGCAAGATGGTATCCCGCCATTCATTAGCATTTATTTATTAGCATATGAAAGTGTGTGTGTGTGTGTGTGTGTGTGTGTGTGTGTGTGTGTGTGTGTGTGTGTGTGTGTGTTAATGTGTAAATGTATGTTGCGTGTGAAGCCCTCTGCGTGCGTGCTGTGTGACATTGGAAAGGGGCCATATAGAGAGCAACTGAAGATGGTCTAACCAGTTAAACACTGGTCTATCTCTTTCACTCTGTCTGTCTCTTTCTCTCCCCTGCATCCACTTTTCCTCTTCCACTTTGTCTCCCTTTACTCTTTTACTCGCGTTGTGTGTGGCACAGTGCCAGGGACAGGGGAACACACACAGAGAAAGAGAGAGAGAGAGAGAGAGAGAGAAATGGGACATAGAGATGTTGATGGTCAAATGTCCTCCGCGTGGCAGAAACAGGGTGGAGAAGAGGATGGATGAGTCAGGCAGAGAAGGGGGGTTGTTGATCACTGAGGAAGTGGCCTGGGCGTAGGGGCAGAGGGAAGACCTCCATAGCTCCTGCCCTCTCTCTCACTCCCCTGTCCATCTCTCTCTCTTCCTCTTTCTCAGTCTCATTCCTTTCCTCAGGCCTTCCCTTTCACTTTCTCATGTCTCACTTACAGCTGGTCTGTCTGTCTGTCTGCCTGTCTGTCTGTCTGTCTCCGGTGCTCCCCGCGGGGGCCAAGCCCAGGGGCAGGGGGAAGTGCTGTCACGCTGCCTTCCACTTTCCCCTCCGACCCTGTCGAGATTCTGTCAGCGTGCCGTGGGCCCTGTGGTGCAAAAGCAACGAGCGCTTTCCGCCGCTGAGCAAACAGAGAGAGAGCTGGGCTACGCACTGGAAACAGGGAGAGGGCACGCACAAGAGAGAGAGAGAGAGAGAGAGAAAGACAGAGAGAGAGAGAGACAGATAGGGCGCGCACAAGAGAGTGAGAAAGAGAGAGAGACAGAGAGAGAGAAAGACAGTCATGGTGCACACAAGATAGTGACAGAGAGAGAGAGAGACAGAGAGGGTGCACACAAGACAGTGAGAGAGAGAGTGAGAGAGACAGAGATAGTGCACACAAGATAGTGAGAGAGAGAGAGAGAGGGAGAGAGAGAGAGACAGAGATAGTGCACACAAGATAGTGAGAGAGAGAGGGAGAGAGAGAGAGACAGAGATAGTGCACACAAGATAGTGAGAGAGAGAGAGAGAGGGAGAGAGAGAGAGACAGAGATAGTGCACACAAGATAGTGAGAGAGAGAGAGAGAGAGAGGGAGAGAGAGAGAGACAGAGATAGTGCACACAAGATAGTGAGAGAGAGAGAGAGAGGGAGAGAGAGAGAGACAGAGATAGTGCACACAAGAGAGTGAGAGAGAGAGAGAGAGAGAGGGAGAGAGAGAGAGCGAGAGAGAGTGGGCGACTGGCTGGGGATTTCCTTGCCGCCATCCTGGCATCATTCTCTCAGTGGCCCATTGCGCTAGCGGGAGGCGAAAGGTTGAAGGGTACAGGGCTGTGGTTTAGCAGTTGTGGGTGGGTCGGTGGTGGTGGGAGGTGGAGGGGACAGGGGCCGGCGATGTACAGCACATACATTAGCAATGCCCCTATGTGTTTTGGAGGAACGAAGGCTGGCTCTTGGGGGTTGTGTCGGAGACGGTGACTTCTCCCCTACGCTGCGATGGAATGTGAGGAATTGCAGCATGGCGATTCGCAGTCGGGTCAATCCATACCATGGCCCAAAAAAACAGCCCACTCCAGAGTCTCTTTATGAGCTACCGCAGAGTGAAAGGGCATCAGCTTGATCCCTTCCTTCCTCGTCCCTTTCATCCTCTTCCTTGCCCCCTTGCAGCATGAACCTGTGGCTGCTGAACAATAATAATGAAAAAAATAATAACTACATGGAGGGAGGCCAAAAGAAGTAGACACTGAGCCATCTACCCTCAACTCTTTGTTTGGGCAGATCTGTTCCATCTAGTTACTGCATTCATTTTTTTTTCTTTTTTTAATTGTGACTACCCAGCATGGCAGTCTTGAACACTTCTCCTTTCAGTAGTCCCCCCCCCCCCCCCTCGTTATTTATCTGGCTTGTTTTCCTTGGGAATTGTTGAGACCAAGCACAAGTAATGGTTGTGTGATATTGTTGGCATTCTCCAAATTGATGATTAAAGGTTGTTCCTTTTCATTGAACCGTTCCAAACGTAATTGAAAGGTTAACTAGGAATCAAGAAATTACATTGGTCTTGAAATTGACCTTGAAGAGAAAAAAATTGTATTTACCAGATGTTTGCTCTCTCTCTCTCTTTCTTTCTCTCTCTTTCTCTCTCTTTCTCTCTCTCACTCACTCTTTATTTTTCTCTCTCTTTCTCTCTCTCTCTCCCTCTTTCTTTCTCTTTCTCTCTCTCTCTTTCTCTCTCCCTCTCTCTCTCCCTCTCTTCTGTTTTCATGTATCCCTCCTCGTAGCTCGGAGCCCTATCTTCTCTCACCTCATCATATCAATGAAGGGTCTGTGGACCATCCGGGCATTTGGACGACAGGCCTACTTTGAAGGCCAGTTCCAGAAGGCCCTCAACACCCACACAGCCACATGGTTCCTCTACCTCTCCACCCTGCGGTGGTTCCTGTTCCGGGCTGACGTGATCTTCACCCTGTTCTTCACCCTGGCTGCCTGGATTGCAGTTGGGACCACAAGTAAGGATCTTGTTGGGTGGTGTTCCTCTGTGTGTAGAGTCTAACTAACAGAAATGTTCAAAAATGCATCTGGTTTCCTCCTTGCTTCTGTCGATAAGTGTGATCTTGACTTGATGATCATTGCAAGTATTTCTTGAAATGGTTTTGTTGTAATGGACAACCAGATGTCGCGCCACTTACTATGTTATCTTCTTGTATGTTTGTGTGTGTGTGTCTGTGTGTGTGTGTGTGTGTGTGTGTTTGTGTGTGTGTGATTTGGCAGAGGATCCTTATGTGGGTGACGTTGGTATCATTGTGGTCATGGCCATGCTTATCAATAGCACTTTCCAGTGGTGTGTGGTCACCAGCATTGCTGTGGATGGAATGGTATGTACAGTGCACAGACACACAAAACATTACACCCGCAAAAAAGTTCAAAACACACACACTCACACTTTTATGGCTGACCTGTGTCTGATAGAGCTTATCAGAGCTCAGGACATACAAGAGCACAGCTCTATAGAATAGTATGGAAACCAAGGCTAACTCACTCACCTTTGAAACATACAGGGAGAAACTTGTGAAGTGAAGAGAGTAATTAGGCTCCCAGTCCTAAATCTCAATAGTGTCTGTGTACTGTGAGTAAACTCTCTTTCAACCTGACTCACGTAAGCACTTACAAATGTGCCACACACTCAGGTGCACAAACAAACACACACACAAACACACACACGCACGCACGACACAAACAGGAGCTCATTCACCTCTTCAATCTGACCCCGAAGTCAGGCATCATTTATTAGACCAAACAAATCTTTGAGGCTGACTGCAACTAATGACCTCATAACCTCTTTTTTCCCCCAATCCCTGGCTCCCCCTTTGCACACACACACACACACACACACACACACACACACACACACACACACACACACTCCAGATGCGCTCTGTGGACAGAGTCTTTAAGTTCATCGACCTGCCATCGGAGGAGCCCAAGTCAGATGGTTTAGGGTCTAGCAAAAGCGGCAAGGACAAAGGCTCGGGCCTGGTCATCGAGAACGTAGACGCCTGGGCTTACACTGCATGGCCCAACCGCGGCCAGCTGGACGTGCAGAAGCTCTCCGTGAAGTACACAGAGGCAGGCCAGACCATCATCAAAGACCTTTCCTTCACTGTGGATGGTGGTCTACGGGTACGTCAGGAGATGCACACCTCCACACAAATGAATTAAAGTACATCCTGCTTCCACCAAAAGTCCTTCTCTGCTAATACCCACTTTACTGTAGCCTTAAAAAGAAATATTTATACTGTATATACTGTATATATATATATATATATAGTATATATATATATATATTTTACACACATATACATTTATATATACATCTTAGAACTGGTCTGATTGTTATAGTGGGCGTTAAAGAAAGATCAGATAATGGTTTTTATCTGTGATCATCCTGCAATCATGGGCTTTGTTTTGTTTAGATATATCCAGTAGGTTCTGCTTTAAATAGCGTGCAGTGTTCTTATCAAGTGCCATGAAACAAATGAATAGATCATTAAGTGGCTACTCTGAGCAGCTACTCAGCGTGTGCGGTCGGTCTGACGCACCGAGAGATGCTTTCGCTTTCCTCCGGGGCCTGTCATTAAGAAGCTAGCACGATTTCCCCGTGCTGTAATGAACCCATGCGGGACTATGGCGCTGCACTTCTAACCGCGAGTGCGCTCACTCATAAGACCATTAGCCCTATTAGCGCTCCAGGCTAATGGCTCAAGCACCACTGAATAGAGGCCTACAGGGAGAGAAGAAAGCCCTTTCTCCTGCTATGTACTCACTCTATCTCTCGCAGCCTGTCAGTAACACAGAGGTTTGCTGATGGTGGGGCTAACAAACCAAAGCTGAAGCGTAGTAGAGAATCTCCATTTGGAATTGCACTTGGTGGCATCTTTGTTTTAGAGCCGCTTGTTTTATTTACCTTATAGCTCATATTTACACATATAATGCCACTAAACCACCTGAATTTTCAGATTTCCTGTGTACTATTAGCAAAAACAACAATAACAACGAAAAAAAACAAGAAAAACTTGATAAATGCTGATATGCAAAACTGTTCTGAAATAACTATGTGACATTGTTTTTGTAATATAGTCTCGCAATTTGTGCCTACTCAACAAAATGTAGTTAGTAGGCCAGAGGTTTATTATGAAGGAGGGGTTTGCTTGACTTGGCAGACAGGGACTAAAGGAAACGGATTTGGCAGTGATGAATGGGGTCAGAGGATACTTGCAAAGTGTTGTGCATAAATGTTATATGGATGAGAACTGTGGTTTTTAAAAATGTGTTTGTATGTGTGTGTGTACATTTGTGTGTGTGTGTGTGTGTGTCTGTGTCTGTGTGCGCACATGCTTGCGCATAAATTCCCTTTCAGATGGGTCTGCTGGGAAGGACAGGGTCAGGGAAGAGCACCCTCTTCAATGGACTTCTGCGTCTGGCCGACACTGACGGTGAGGTCCTCATTGATGATGTTTCCTGGAACAACATGTCCCTGAAGGCCTGGAGAAGAGCTTTTGGAGTCATCCCACAGGTAGAGATCCACAACAAACAACACATGTGCACATTATTCTAATATGTAGAAAAAGCCATTGTGTGCCCTTGTCTGAAAATGAATATGTGAAAATCAAAATGTCTACAGAAAGAAAAATGAAGTGTTCTAACTGCATTCTTCTGATATTATTTCACATTTTGATAATCTGTTTCACACCTCCTCACAGAAAGTCTTTATCTTCACCGGAAGTTTCCGCATGAACCTGGACCCGTATAACCGGCACAGTGATGAGGAGCTGTGGAAGGTCACTGAAGAGGTGGGCTCAGCGGGGGGATTCACAAACGCATCCCACAGTAGCACTGGACGCAGTACAGTATAGGCTGGAGGGTGTGCTTGCTGAAAAAATAGACTCTTTGTGTGGAGGGAGGTGGCACCTGTACAATGGAAGCCAGTCAGCCTCTATAAGCAGGCTCTTTCCTGGTTCCTCAGGAACCTGTTAAGCTCTGCCAAAGCCACAAAAATATCACCAGTATCTATTACACAGAACAAAAGGCTCAGATTGTCTTCAGGAGTTGATGTATTGCAAGTTGTACCGGTGATGAGGACTAACCCTAGGATCAGTACAGTTTGATTTGATTATGGTTTATCCTGACAGTGCTGTGGTTGTGCTTCTGTGCAGGTGGGCCTGAAGTCGGTCATTGAGCAGTTCCCCGACAAGCTGGAGTTCCAGCTGGAGTATGGGGGCCAGGTCCTGAGCAACGGCCACAAGCAGCTGATGTGCCTGGCCCGCTCCATACTCAGGAGGGCCCGCATCCTGCTGCTGGACGAGCCCAGCGCCCATCTGGATCCCATGTGAGTGAGGGGGAGAATGGGGAGAGATTGACACACA
Organism: Sprattus sprattus; assembly: GCF_963457725.1. Classification (NCBI taxonomy): domain Eukaryota; kingdom Metazoa; phylum Chordata; class Actinopteri; order Clupeiformes; family Clupeidae; genus Sprattus; species Sprattus sprattus. The sequence continues at coordinate 27,487,618 of NC_137926.1, forward strand.
GTCACTGGGCTGAACCGGGGGTGGGTTAGCTTTGGCTGGTTAGCCTCCTGCTTATCAAAATGACTATGTTGGCTGCAAGCATGGCAGACTATAATAAGCTAAGGTTCATGTACTTTGGAGAATATAGATACGGAGCATGTTCATTTAAATTGCGATTGAGATTGAAGATATTGAGCAGTGTTGGTTTTCTTGGGTCCCTGGTTTAAGTTTCTATCTGTCTGTGTGTCTGTTCCTTAGTACTATAAAGGCGCTGAAGAACACGCTGAGGGACTCCTTCTCCACCTGCACCATCCTGATGTCGGAGCACAGGATGGAAACGCTGCTGGAGTGCCAGTCCTTCCTGGTGAGTGCCACCCTCCCTCCGCTGTTGCCCGTATGACTGAGTGACACACACACAAACATGTGAGAGTCCCAAGTTTCACTGACCTTTCGGGAGCTGTTCCTCCACAACAGACCTGGCCTTTCTTCACTGTCTTATCCTGGTGCTGTCTACAGTGGACTTTTTATGAATTTCCTGTTTGATGCATCCTCCTGATTCATTGATTAGTTTGATTGGCGGGTGGACGGGGTGGATCATGTGTCTCGTGGCCCAAACGACCCCACGTTGACCCCGGGAGCCTCCACCACGTCTGTGTTTGTTTTGAGGATATCAACCAACTATGACCGTGCATCAGAGAAAAACATGAAATGACCCAGTGCTTACACACAACAGAGCAATATCAGACACTATGTTTTCGATCTTGTCCATGAACGTACGAGTGATGTAAAAATGCAGGTGTAAAATGGCATTGTCATTTAGTAACGCACAGTAATGTTTTATGAGGCCCCAACAAAAAGTGAGAATACAAAAGCTTATTTTGTGTTGTGCTGTGTACATCCTTCTGGGTTATTCAGTCTTCATGCTCTACTCGATAAATGACTTCCATTGCTTAATTCGCCCATGGTGCATATTTCCCCTTCGTTTCTGGAATTATGTGGGTTAGGTAATGAAATTTCATTCACAAAATGACTGGAAGTCAGGGCGGGGTTAAAGACTACGAATTGCAATTTAAAAGTATTTATTGAGAGTCTCACTGAAAATAAGGTTATACATACTAAAAGTATAGTATACTATATATATAGTATAATATGAGACTGACAATAAGGTTATACAAGATAAAAGACTTTTTTCAAGATAAAAGCTGTTTTAGTATGAGACTGGCTCATTCATTTCTCTAACTGTCTTTGTAGTTGCTGGACCAGAGCACAGGGAAGAGGTTCGACTCTATCCAGAAGCTGCTGAACGAGACGAGCCACCTTAAGCAGGCCATGAGCCCGCACGAGCGCCTCAAGCTCTTCCCCAGACGCAACTCCAGCATGCGGGTCCCCCAGCCCAAGATCAGCACCGTGGGCCTCACCCTGGAGGAGGAGGCCGAGGACGACTTCCAGGACACCCGCCTATGAGCCCCCGGGCAGGGCCAGGCTAGGTGCCACAAAGGGAAGGCAGAGAAAGGATGGATGCGGAGAGATTCAGAACAGGTCCTCATCCTGTTGCCAGACCTCCAGCCTCTAATTCAGAGACTCAGTAGAGCCAACTGGCTTAGACCGAGACAAGAAAAGGCACAGCTTGTTCTCCGTCCATATCTCAACGGTGTCTTATAGGTACAGCTTGATGTCATTAGGCTAAAAACAATCTTTTATCTGTGTGAAAGTTGGCTGTTCATAGGCAGCAGAGAGGGAATGGTTTTAATAAGAGGTTATTCATTATTATTTATTAATTATTCATTAGTTATTATTATTATGAATTAACATGGACATCAAGTCATCTGCCTCAGAATTTCTTATATGAGGTCTATGCAAAAAAGGTACTTTTTACAGTAACAACAACCTTTGTCCCCTCCTGCACCTTCGGTTTTATATCAGATAGCTCTTTCCTATTCCTCTGCATAGCTTCTCTAAACCAGACACTTTATGAAGATTTTAGTTGTGTGCTGCGTTGTACCTTGACTGGAGCCTCGAAATGTGATTGTGTCAAGGTTATTTTTTTACTTTGTAAATTAAGAGTTATTTGTCTCTATGGCTTGTATTAATCAAAACTATTTTGTGGATTTAAAAAGTAAATTAATTGTAAGTATTGTAACTCATGAAGTGGTGGCATTTTCAAAGAAAGAGCATGGGCATTTATCGTAAGAGTCCATGGGAACAACCAAGTTCCAGACGTTTGATAGAATTGACTTGAGATGTGTGGACTGGTATGATACACATCAGTGATATTCACCATGTACTTTCCATATTCAAAATGAGTATTTAATCCAGTATAGACTCAGGTCTCAGGCATCTACAGTGTTTGTTCACAGTTTTATGTTAAATAGTACAGATTCCCATATCTCCTTTAAGTCTACTAAACTCTGTCATCAGAGTAAACCCTTCAGCCTATCCCATCCTAAGCACAATAATGGTGTGATGTCAAATCTGCAATTAGCTATCGGCAGATTAATATGTCCCACAGGCTTTTGCACCAAAGGCCGCAGTGAAAGAGGGAGAATAATATTTCATATGTCCACACCCACAGTATGTCAACACATCGATTTGTAGCAATCTATGCTTTTTGTTCTTCTGGCTCATGGGCTCATTAAATCAACATATTCCTTTGAAATATTTTAATTAACTTATCCTATGACCCTTTTTGTGAACAAACACACAAAAATGAATCTGAAAATGACATTATTTGAAATTTACAGATAGAACAATGTGCTATTTGTTTCGCAGAATGTGAAATTGGTGAATGATGTTGAAGGAATCTAATTTGTGAACCCAACACATGACCAGATTTATAATGTCAGCTTAGCTATGGAAAAAAAGAGTGTATTCATAGGAAACCAATGTCATAATTATAGTATATATGTATTTTTGTTTTTCCTGAGGAAATTATTTCTGCAATCAAACTGTTTTCCAATAAAATGATTTTGAGAGACATGTTGTGCGGTGGAGATTTTGAGAGATATGTTCTGTGTGGTGTGGTCTGTTTGCAGGTTAACAGAGAGACATGTTCTGTGTGTTGGGGTCTGTTTGCAGGAAAACAGAGACGGGCTTGTTGTTGGGAGTAACAGTGCAGTTTTTAATTGTTGTGCTTGAAGGAAGCAGGGCATGTTCTTGAAAACGTCATCAGACAGCTATCATACAGTTCAACACCAAAGGTTGACTAAAATCTCTTCTGTACATATAAACAATGGCAACTGAGAAGAATACTGGTTGTTCTAAAGTGTAAGGAAAAGGTCATGAAAGAAAAGAACAAGTGGAGAAAAAAAGGTCAGTAAAAGAAGAAGAGAAAAGCTTGCTGCGTTGACTCGGAGTGGGGCTTCACACATCGCCTCCCTAAGCCAGCTGTGACTCAGGTGGAGACAGAGAAATCAAATATTTATTATGGCTTACAGTCAAAACAGAAAATGTCCTGTGTTTGCAATTATGTTTCTTATTGCCACATTCCATTCACTTTGAAACAAGTGAAAAAGTTAAGAACCAAATTTTCATATTACAAACATGTACAATATTTTTTGTTCTGTTTTTTTTTTTGTTTGCCTTTTCAGTTGAACTGTACAAGCATAATACCACATACACTAATCTATATTCCATTTAAAGTTCCTAATTCTTATTTACACATATTTGGTAAAACCCTGATTAATGTCAACAGTACTTAAACCAACCTTGCAACTATTTAAACATAAAACACTTTTATATTTGAAAATACTTAACAGCAAAAAAAAATATTTTCTTGCTTTGATCCGAAACATTTTTGCCTAAAGGCAAAAGCTGTTCAAGCACTTCTTTTGTTAGACATGTCCCTGCTTATTTGCTCATTTTATTATCATCTTATCTTCCACCGAAACTCAATACTTCAATAGTATAATATAATAAAACTATGGTCCCCAAGTACACAATGTAATATAGTGTAACAAGTACTGATAACAAGTACAAATACTAAAAGGCTGTCAGAAAACTAACTTCACAACATGGAGGGAAATCACTTTTTGAGGGCGATTTGGGGGGGGGTTCAGGGTGTGAGGAGAGGATCAAGGAGTCTACCCCTGGTTGTTGTAGTTTTCATGCAAATTTGGGTGCAGGATCCAGATCTCCTCACGTGATTGGTTGAGGGTGCTGTTGTTGTTGTTGTTGTTAGTTGTTGGGGGGGTGTTGGTGGGCGGGGCCTGCCTTGCTCTGCTGCTCGCGTGGGCTTTGTTGGGGAGTCGGGGGCTGACGGCGCTCTGGCCGTGGGGCTGAGGAGGTACACTGCTGCTGCTGACCGCTCGGGGCGTACTGTGAGCTCGCTGAGGCCCCCTGCTGCTGGGCACAGGGAGCTGCGATTTAGGACGCGTGGCCCGCCTCTCCCCCTGAGGGGTAAGGGGGGTCGGGGCGCTGGCTGTGGCTGGAGTGGGCACGCTCTTGGACAGACGGCTGTCAGTCTGTAAAGACAGAACAGCAAGTAATAATCCACTTAGTGCTTTCCAGAGGTGATGGCGGAGCTTAGAGAAAACAAATTCTAGGGATGCATCCCCAGGAAGAATGAACACTGATAAAGATGTAGGTTTTGCATTTGATAATTGAGTTAATATCAATGTTAAATGCCATGGCTGTGGTCTTGTACCGTGTGGGCCACAGAGGACCGTGGTGTGGGCAACTTCTGGCTTATGGTGGGGGCTTCGGCCTGGACCGCTGGCTCATTGTTGTTGTTCAGCTGTGTTTGTCGATGCACTGAGCCAGGAAACACAATGAAGTCCTCTTTGGAGTTAGCAATCTGCAAAACACACAAACACATACTATGCATTGATATCGTCATTGTGTATCAACATGAAAAGAAAAATTAATGAAATGAAATGATCTGCAAAAAACACACAAACACACACACACACACACAAACACACACACACACACACACACAAACACACACACACACACACACACACACACACACATGTTCTGACACTACTCATCAAAGAAATTCACAAATGGCTTCCACAGGGGCCTTTTCATAATGATTAACACTAGGGGTTCCATTAGTGCATCATTTTAGAAATCGAGTAATCAAGGCCAAAAATGACCCAAAAATGACCCTTATTCATTTCCTATGTTAGGCGTAGAAAGGCTTTTGCATCATTTATGGGATTTTGTTTCGGAAAAAATAGCTTTTGTATAATTTTGGGGAAGGGCACCTGGATCAAACTTTCCTCCCCCTCAGAAGAAGCAGTTGAAAACATTTCAGATGAATTGTGTGTTGGCGTCTGTTTGTCAATTCATGAAAGAAGCCTAAACCAATGTTCTGGTTTGTGGGAAGCAAATGGGACACCTTCTTCCATGGTTCTTACATCAGAGATTCTGGTTAAAATGTATCAAAAATGAGCAACAAATATCTAAAAGCTAGGAACTATTCTTCTCTGCTCAATACTCCCTCCAAAACCTACCTCACCCCAACGCCAAACAAAGCAGTATGGGAAATGTAGTCAATAGGGCTAATAACAATGAACATTTAAAAACCCATTTTCAGTTATTTCACTTGGATTACGTGATTAACAAGTTCTTTATGTTAATGTAGAAACTAGAGAATGGAGCTGCTCGATTACTCAAATACTCTGTGTAACATGTAGGCCTGCAGTCTTTCTTCTAGCTACAATGCTGCAGTCTCTTGGCCTAATTCTGTTGCATTTAGTAAATGTGGCTCCACACTCTGTTATACATGACACCATTTGTAGAAATGCGTCGGACATTCAGACGTTTTCCATTTTGTACCTTGCTGATGTCCGGCTCTGATTTGCTTGAGCACATGGTCTGGAGTTCCCTTAGGAGGTCCGTCTCATCGTCTGAGCAGAGAGAGAGACCGGCAGGGTCTCCACCTCCGATCCTGAACATACACACACACACACACACACACACACACACACACACACACACACAAACACACAGAGAGAGAAAGAGAGAGAGAGAGAGAGAGAGAGAGAGAGAAGGAGACAAATACATCAGGAAACACACACACTCATTGCTATCCTTGGACATGTAGTCACTCACACAACCCTTGCTGCATAGCAGTGGAGATAAACTGATCATCTATCTCCCTCTGCTGGCAAAAGCTCAGCACTACCAGGATTCTCTTTCAAAACTGGCATCAGGTATATTTTCCTTTTTTTTTTAAACTAGCAAAGATTTTAAAAAAAAGGTAAAATTTGCAATATTTCAGTGAATCAAAAGTGAATTTTGCTACACTTCTTGTTGAAAGTCTTTCTTTGAATGTGTTAACTGTGCACGCATTTATCACACATACTCGGCTCAACACAGCTCAACATGGGAACATACACCACCACATTGCCTTAAATGTCTGTTGCTACATGAATAAATCAGTTCTAACAAACAGTTCTCAATGTGTGAAACATGTATGCTGTATGCTTCAATATTTTTATTTCTACATGCTTGGACGCATTCAATTTAATCCACTGAAGGGATTAAAATGAAAACAAACACAGATAGTATTATGTCAAAACTGATGTGGAGTAACCCCTCCTTTGTGCTTATTTGATATGCACTTTATCGTGACATGGTTCGAATTTACGGAAACAGCATGAAGGGAACATGGAGACTGACCTGGGAGAGCTGATGTGAGACATCAGGTGGACCTCTGAATTGGACAGAGAGCCTTCAGGAAGAGGACAGAAGGGCTTCAACTTCACAACTCAAGAAAAGACAAAGGACAGTTTCCACATACCCGCATCCGACATGCGATGAATATGTAATATAATATATGTAATATATAAAGGGCCAACCCAGTCAGTCCAAAGTAAGCAAGTAAGTTACTCTGATTCTCCTGAACTGGAGTTTCACACTGCTGATAAACAAAACTAAGTTTGTATGTCAACCGTCGGGAGATGAGGTCATGTTTCATGTTTGCTAGACTTCTGTACCAGAGTGCTCTTAAACCTTTTATGAAACTTTCCAGAAACTTTTGTCAAGAGCCATTAAAAGTGTCCCTTCACCTTCCCGTAGAGAGCCGCTGGTGCTCCATCCAGTGCTGGGGCTTCCCTTCTTGCGTGGGCTGGTGTTGGCCCGTCTCCAGGGCCCACTGTCCCTCCCCTTCCTCCCGCCTTTCTTACAGGAGATGCCGATTGCGGACAAAGGGAAGGTCCCTCCTTGGAATTCTGACAGGTGCCTGTCGATCTCTGTAACCACACAAAAATACAGCAGCAATGACACAGACGTTACACACGTTGCAAAACGCATTCTGAGCTACTGGTTTCCACATGCTCCATGTATTTGACAACAAAAGGAAGTAGAAGAAATGTACACAGGGTACAGACATGCACAGAAGCATATCTCCAACTGATCCATCAACACACTGGTAGCTTAAAAATAAAAAGTTTAAAAAGTCTCTCTACTGGCCATTAAAACAGCAAAATGAATTTGACGACATAAGGTATATTCAAATGGTATATTTTTGTGGGGAAAAAACAGTTGTCCAAAGCACTATATATAGCTCAACACACCATCAGTAGCTTGACTTTTGATTCCTGAGTTCTCTGTCTCCTCAGAGGTACTCTCAGAGATAAGCCATGAACAGGAACACATCCTCCGGAGAGCTTTAAGTGGTTAAGGGCCATGGTCTGAGAGAATAGATATAGTTCATTGAGACCCAGTGAGTGAGTAAGGGACGTTCGTGTTACCTGGAGGGGGAAGTGGGCAGCTCTGCAGGACGGCTTTGTTAAGGAGGATGCTGAGGGCAGCTCTTAACACAGCCCTCTGGCCCGGGCTCAGACTCTTGCTGTTGCTAGGAGACCGGCGCTGGGCCGGAGCCCTCTTGGCTGTAACCCTGGAGACAACAGCATCCTCCACACGAGGGACCACCACCGCATTCCACAGACGAGCCAGCCATCTGGATTAGTGCACACACAAACGTTTTTTTTCGAAAACCTCCAAAATGGCATAATGAATAAACTACACACTTGGCCCCATGCATATCATTAACGACTTACTTCACAATGGCCAGTGTCTGATCCGGTACCACAGGACAGGACAGGAAGATGCGGGGGCCCAGGAGGGCCTCTGGGGTGCCCAGGCGAGACAGGCAGGTGTTGAGCTGGTGCCAGACTGAGCACACCCAGGACAGAGACCTGTGCAGAGGATCTTCCGGTAGCCAAGGCTGGCCTTGTGTCTATAGAGAGATGGAGGGATGGAGGTCTAATATACTGGCGATACATGTGCTGAAGATGTGAGAATGTTGCCCTCTGGTGGTCAAGGCATGTGCTTGCCATATCCTTGTTTTAAATGACGGTGCTCACCTTGTGGAGGAGTTTGCGACGCAGGTGGCGTCCCAGAAGGCCGTGCAGCGGCTCGGAGTCCCAGCGCAGCTGCACCCAGCGGAAGTGCTGCTGTAGATGCAGCTCCGCCCCCTGTAGCCGGGGCTTTGCCAGCGAGCCAATGAGGAAGGCGCCCTCCTGGAAGTAGTACAGCCCGTCCTGACCTATTAAAGAACAGAGGTGAGTGCACTAGTGAGAAACTAATGGACAGCAGGAATTTTAATGTTGCTATATTTTTATACTAATGTTCCTATATTTTCATATCAATGTTGCTATATTTTCAGATTAATGTTCCTATATTTTCGTTTTAATGTTGCTACATTTTCAGTTGCTACATTGTTAGTTCTGCGAGTTAGAAGAAGCAAACGCTGGAAGCAAAACTACAAGAATAGCTACGCCTGCAAAACCCTTCACTGGGCTCTGAACTAAGCCGGAGGGAGCTGCCGAGTTCTCTGACCGTGCTGTGGGGAGAGGGAGCAGACGGAGCCACGGTTCTCGAGCGCCTCGCACAGATCCCCCAGCAGCTCGCACAGAGAGGACGCCCTCTCCAGGCCCTCCAGCAACACCACCACACGGCAACCCACGCACGCCTCGCGCGCCGGCACAAGGAAACCTGCGCCAACAGCACAGAGAGAGAGAGAGAGAGAGAGAGAGAGAGAGAGAGCAAGAGAGACAGAGAAAGAGAGAGACAGAGAGAGACAGAGAGAGAGACAGAGAGAGACAGAGAAAGATTACTCCTCGGAACATATTGGAGTCTTTATGAACTGCAGAATCTGCCCCATTTGGAGTGATAGAGGCAGTCATGTTTGGATGGAACGATGTACATGTTAATGCACGTTAGGATAAAGAGTTCTGCTGAATAAGGACGTTTGGTGGACAGTACAGAATTTGTAGGGTGTGAATTTCCGACGGACAGACATGTAAGGGCTTTACCGCAGTTGATGAAAGTCTCCAGCAGCTGGGTCTTAGACAGGCTCTCATCCACCTCCACCCTCACCACGTCACAGTCCTGCCCCACAGCCTCCTGTCTGCACTGGAGTCAACACACACACACACATGAACATTGAACCATAGACCATCATCCCCACCACTACACTCTCTCTCTCACACACACACTGACAGACACACACACACACACACACACACAGACACACACACACACACACACACACACACACACACACACACACACACACACACACACACAAATCTATCTTATTACCTTACCTTGATACAGTGAGAGATCTGAGTGGCGATGTACTCCTGGCAGCTTCCTTCCAGCCCGTGGAATATAACATTACGATACTGTTCCACCTGAAACATTATATATATAACAATTTATAGAATTAGAATTTATTAGAATAGAACTTAAAATTATACATCAGCGACATCCAGTTACAAAGTCTACCTACAATGGAGTTCCAATGCATGGTCACAAATGGGCAAATGGTTGATTAAAGCAGTGCTGTTTCCCTCTCAAAGTTTAAGCTTTAAATCTAGAAACAGCAAACAACCTTTGGAATAGTAAAAGTGTTAAATAGTGTTTAGTTTTTTGTTATGTATTTCTGCCACCTGAATGTGTTTCTGACTTTCTGACTCACAAGCCTTTATTGTACTCAATTGACAGTGGCCTGCCCACATAACACTGTTGTGTACATTAAGGAGTAATTCAGAACTTCAAATTGAGCAAGTGCTGGCGATCGCCCAAGGACTTGTTTACGTGGTTTCAGGAACAACACCTCCTCATCTCCCTCCATCTTTAAGCCTCCCCATCACTCCCTCCCCTCCCCTTCCCCTCCATCCTCCTCCTCCCCTCCTCTCATCTCCACGGTGACTCAGCATACCAGGCGGGTGTAGTTCTGCAGCAGCTGGAGGGGCATGAGCGAGTGGAAGGCCATTTCATCCAGCGCCGACTCTGACAGGCCTGCCACACACACACACACACACACACACACACACACACACACAATTAGAGCCAGCATGAAGTGCGAGGCACATAAAAAGAGGGATGATGACAAGAAAGAAAAAGTGTCGAGAGAGAATGTATCGGAGAAGCCGCCTACGCTACTCTAGGAGGGGATGTGCGAGCTGGTGAGAATGTTATGTGCGTGTGCGATTTTGTGTGTGTCTGCGAGCACAGCCTGTCTCCTTGTCACAGACATCAACATCAGAGGCCTTCTTTAATCTCCAATCTGAGACAACTGCAGACAGACTGCGTCTGGGAAGCGGAGACGAGGGACTGATCACGCGACCTGACAGCCGGTGACGTCATCGCACCACTTCACGTGTCTCAGACCAACAACGCAGGACTAAATCCCCTCAGCTCCACTCAAAGCTGACTGTTTTAGCGGCTCTCTCTCTGGCAGCTCCCTCAGCTGCTGTGTAAGGAGATGAAACTGGTAAACAAGGGCTAATCCGACCCAAACACACATTGGGAACGTTCTCAGTGAGATTGGAGGCGTGAGCGTCTGGATAACCAGGTAAGTTGAAGATGTGAGGCGTCCGAAGGGAAACAGGTGAGGAGGGGAGGAAACAGGTGAGGAGGGGAGAGGAGGAAGAGGAGGAGGAGGAGAGGAGGAGAGGAGGAGGAGAAGAAGAGAGGTGAGCTTACCTCTGAGGCGGATGGTGAGGCGCTGGCTGAGGCGCTTGCGGATCAGGTCCCAAGGAGACTGGGCCAACTCTTCCCCCGGAAACCAGATAGTGTCTCCTGAAACACCCAGAGGGACACGCCACTTCAGTTAACCAGTTCACATATGTGCACAGACACACACGCACGCACGCACGCGCGCATGCGCGCACGCACACGCACACGCACACGCACACGCACACGCACACGCACACGCACATACACGAGTGGTTGAGCAATGTAGTCCCATGCCCACATCCAGGGCTGAGGTGCCCTTGAGCAAGGCACCTAACCCCGATCACTGCTCCCCGGGCGCTCAAAAGCAGATCACTGCTCCGGGTTAGTGTGCTTCACTTCACTGTGTGTATCACTACCTTGGATGGGTAAAATCAGGAGATCGAATTCAGAGTGTGTGTGTGTCACTATCTCTGCCATAACATAGTCACTTTCACTTTCACTTTTTCAAATTCACACACATGTGTGTGTGTGTCTGTGTCTGGGAGGGGTTGAGGTTGAGGTTGAGGTTGAGGTGCCTTATGGAAATGGGATCCTCAGAAACAAAGAGCTCAGCTTTCATGTGTGAGTGTAGATTCAGCAAGAGAAGGGCCAGAAGCCCTTTTTCTGTGTTTCTCTAATTCCCTCTCCTCTCCTCTCTCTCCTCTCTCTCCTCTCTCCTCTCCACTCTCCACTCTCTCCTCTCTCCTCTCTCTCCTCTCTCCTCTCCACTCTCCACTCTCTCCTCTCTCCTCTCTCTCCTCTCTCCTCTCCACTCTCCACTCTCTCCCCTCTCCTCTCTCCTCTCCACTCTCTCCCCTCTCCTCTCCCCTCTCCCCTCTCCTCTCCCCTCTCTCCTCTCTCCTCTCTCCTCATCCATAATGCATTCCTGCACCCCGCTGCTCCTTCTTCATCTTCCCCATCACTCCCAATCCTATCGAATCAGAAAAAAAGAAACACCTCAAAAAGATTTCAAAAAGATTTCTGCAGTTTGGTGTTTGCATTCCCCTAACGGTTCCCGAGATGACAAACACACAACACGCAACGAGGCAAACTCTCAAGAACGCTCGCTGGAGCAGACAACACTGCATGAGAGGAAGTTAAAGTGGGCAGAGAGAGAGGCTTGTTAAAGGGGAGCAGAGGGGCGGAGAGTAAAGATTAAAATGTGGTGCCAAAAAAAAAGGGGGGGGGGGGGGGGGGGGTTTGGACTGGGTGACATGCAGGGGAACACACTGAAAGGGGGTGGGGGGGTAAACTGGGTCTGTTTAGATACTAAAAAGAGGAAGAGAGAGTGAAAGAGAGAAAGAGAGAGAAGAGTAGAGAGGGTGAGAGAAAGAGACAGAGAGAGAGGAGAAAGAGAAAGAGGAAGGGAGAGAGGACATAGAGGGAAAAAGAGGAGAGAGGGAGGGAGGAGAGAGAGAGAGAGAGAGAGAGAGAGAGAGAGAGAGAGAAAAGGACAGAGATAGACGGAGAGATTGAGAGAGAGAGAGAGAGAAGGAGAGCG